>NC_061860.1:17701718-17721718 GCF_019202785.1 Penaeus chinensis
ACTTACTTAAGCTACTTTACTCGTGGTGCTTACCCTGTGAGGACCTTAAAGAGGTACGGGGTGAAGGGGCGCCAGTGAAGAACAAGCGAGCGCCAGGCAGCGCACACGGGGGCGCAGGCATCAGCGCCCGCCGCCTGAGAAGGGAAAGGTGGGAGGAAGGCCGAGATCAAGATGAAAACAATGAGACCGAAAGACAGGCGCTCGCAAAGACCGCCTGACTGATGAACTGACAGACGGACAGACTGACACAGACACACGCACACGCACACGCACACGCACACGCACACGCACGCACAAACACACACACACACACACAAACACACACACACACACACACACACACACACACACACACACACACACACACACACACACACACACACACACACACACACACACACACACACACACACACACACACACACACACATACAAACAAAAAAATCTGATGAACTGACTGACTGACTGACAGACACAGACAGACAGACAGACAGACAGACAGACAGACAGACAGACAGACAGACAGACAGACAGACAGACAGACAGAAACAAAAAAACCTCTCGGGTAGGCCAACAGGAAGCGCCGAGGGGCTCGGGCATGGGAGAAGTCAGGATTCGCGGGAGTTGGCAAGGGACTTCCGCGAGTAAAATGGTTTATGAATATGGCACTCGTGGTCGTAACAGCTCAGCCGACGCCGCTGCCCGTATCCTATACCCCCTCTCTCTCCCTGCCCCCTTCCTCCTGCGCCTGTCCCCCTTCCCCCTTGCCTCCCTTTCCCCCTTCTTCCTTGCCCCATTTTCCTGTCCTCTCCCCCTTCCCCTCTAGTCCCCCTAGCACCCTAGCACCCCCGCCATGCTGTTCGTAGCCTTCGCTCGGGGCTACTGGCATAGACCGGCTGGCGTCCGTACCCGAGATCGTTGTCGCTGCACCTCGCTCGCTTAGCTACTGGCTTAGTGCGACGCGGCGTCTGGGCAAGCCGTGTTCAACTCAGGCTCAAACGCTGTTGTTTTGATGGCTGCAGGATGCAATTGTTCACGTCTTTTATACCTCGCTGTTCTTATATGTACGTGATGATTTGCTGCTCTTGACATGCACGCTGTCTGTAAGATGAAGATATTAGGCAAGAAGATCAATTTCATTGGGTTCTCTTTTAGGATATCACTAGACACATTTATTTATCTTTGTTTATTGCATGTATTTCTGTCAACCTTTTCATTATGTATATTTCCGTTAATCTGTGCATTGGACATGTTTAATCGAGTCTGCAATAGTACCTCAGCATCACCGCCGCAGCCTTTGCAGTTTGTCCCTGGCTACCAGCACCACGTGGCCGGCAACTGGCGGTAAATACACACATTGGGCGGCATTGTGAGCTTGGGAATTAATGGGTAGAACATACGTTGATGTGCACCGGAGCATGGATGATGTGCACATGGAGTAAATTACGTTCATGTGGTCGAGTACTTTCCCTTGTTGTGCGAGTGAACTTTTTATTTTTCCCTTTGCCTTTTTTCCTCTTTTCCAAATTAATGGCTATCTTGGCGGTAGAAAAGGGACGGTGATGTGAGCGGCATGATGTGGCAGGATGATGTAAAAGAGGAATAAAGTTTATGATGATTGCCTTGGCGCTCCATCACACAAAGGGTTGGCGTCGGGGTGGCAGTGATCGTAGCGCCATCTCTTTTTGCGCCGCTGCCACAGAATCTACAGTCGCATGATGTCACTGACGAAGGCGTCTGTGATTCGATATTGGTTGGGCGGAAAAGTGTACAGGGTTTCTCTTAATTGTATTTGTCGATGGATACGCTTTTTATCATCGTGTGGGAAGTGGTGTATTTAGTAGGAAACTTAATAGCTAGAGTTTCTTATTGGTGCAGTAACGTCACCACGTGTTGTAACTGCAGTTTTGATGGACCTGATTGCATAATTGCAGACGTAGCGAGAATTCAGTTGGAATGTTGCCTTGTGGAAAGCTATCCTAGATTTGTTTTATGACTGAGTTATTGGTTGGTGTTACTGATTCTCTCTCTCTATCTATCTATCTATCTATATATCTATCTATCTATCTATCTATCTTTCTCTCCTCTCTTTCTCCCTTTCCCTAACTCCTCCCTTTTCCTTGCTTCCTCTCTTTTCTCTGCCTCCCTCCTTCCCTTCCCTCCTCTTCCTTTTTTTTCGCTTTTTTTTTTTTTTTTTCCCCCCATTTCCCCAGAAAATATTTACTTTTTGCCTTTTGTTTCTCTATTTTGCTCCCCTTTTTTTGGGTTCTCCCCTTCCCAACCTCCTTTTTTTTTTTCCATCTCTCTCTTTGTGTCTCTACTACCAAATAGGGCCTCCTTTTCCACCTCCCCTATTCCCTCTCTCTCCCAACTCTCACTTAATTGATGAAAGCGAATTTTTATATAGGGTTAGGAAAGGTAAAAGCGGCGCACGAATTTTGGAAAAAAAAGGGAAAAATTCTCGGCATAAAAAATGACCTTTTTTTTTTGCCCGTCGAGGAAACGAAACGTTCTCTTTGGGGGGCAAAGCTCCCTTTTTACTTGCTTTATTTTTTGCATGCAACAATAAAAGCGGTCGGCGTCCGATTCGCAGCCGGATTCGAACTGCGATACCCGAAAATTTCCGATGGGACACCCCACCCCGAAAATTGGACCTCGTTTCCTTTTTTGCGGGGCTGACGGACGCGTTCCCTTAAAGGGGATGTTCCCCAGAAAGCGGAGGACTAACGAATAGCAAGGGTGCAACACCAACGGCAGAAGCGGAAGCAGCAACATATCGACGTGCAGCTGAAAAACAACGAACGTTTGGGCCGCGAAATTTTTAATCCCCGATGCCGAACCCGGGGACGGCCAAACCCCGAACCCCACAATACAAAGAACCTGTTAAAAAAAGGTGTTTTTGGAAAGCAACCATCGGGCCCTTTGGGGGCTAAATGGTGAAGCGGGGGCATGGGGGATGAAAGGAGGGGAGGAAAGGGGTTTTTGGGGGGGAAAGAGGGAGAAGCGGGACTGGGGGAGGGAAAGCCCGCGGAAGTTTTTTGGGGCGGTGAGTTTTTTCGGGGGGCCGGAGGTGGTGGAAGAGGAGAGAGCAGTGCGGTCGCGTCCGTGGATGGATTGAAGGATTGAAGGAAAGAGTGACTGATGGATGGAAGGAGAGGCTTACAGGTAGATTCGGTGACAGGTGGTTATGGGGGGAAAAATATTCTAAATACGAATGTTATCCGCGACAGAGATAAAGTTCTAATGAACAGAAAGATCTGAACAGAAGTGGGAGAGCAAGCCGTTGAGGGTGCTAGGGTTTCTAATCCCCCCAAAAGGCAAGGCGTATTCTGCTTTCGGCCCCAAAGGGGGGCCACTTACTGTCGCAGCAGTCAAAAGGGGTGCGGACTCGTAGGAGGGGAAGAGAGGGGGGAGGGGAGGGATAGAGGGAGGAAGATGGAGAAGGGGGGGGTAGGTGGAGGGGTGAGAGAAAGGGAAGGAGGAAAAATCAGGGCAAGGGTGAAGGGGGAGAAACGCAGGGGATGAGAAGGAAGAGGAAGCGACGGACCGGCCGGCAGCACAGACACCAAACAAAATCTCTGGAAGATCTGAAGGAAAGTTTAAGTGCAGTTTCATTGGTGCGTGACTTTCATCAGGATCTCGGGTCACAACTCCTCCCGAAGGCCGGCACCACAGACCGAAGGGGAAATCTCACCAAATCAGGCCTCAACTCTCCTTTCTCCCTTCTCCTCGTCCCCCCCTTCCCTTCCCCCCCCGCCCAAACCCCCTTCCCTGCGGACTCCTGTTTCCCCTTTCCCCTGGGTCCTTTCATGTTTTTCCTTCCTGGGCCTTGGCCGGCCTTCTCGGTTGCCCCTTCGGTATTATTTCTTTTCCTTTCCTCCTCCCTACACTTTAAATCCCCCAATCATCATCAAACCCTTTGTTTCTCCTCTCCCCCACGTTTGTCTGCCTCCTCGTCTATGCCCCCCCCCCCCCCTTTGCAATTTGCCCCCCTTTCCCCCCCCCCTCCCCCCTCCCGCCTTTTTTATTGCTCTTTCTTTTTTTTATTTTAAATCTCCTTCCTCTTTCCTCCTTTTTTCTTTTCCCCCCTTTTTTTCCTTTTTTTTCCCTTTTTCCCTCCCCCCCCTTCCTCCCCCCTCTCGGGCCTAAACCCCCCCTTTTTCTTTTTTCCCCTTTCTCTCCCCCCTCTTTTCTCCTTCTCCCCTCCCCCAATTTAATTTTCACTTTCATCCCTTATCATTTTCCCAAAACCCCCTTTCGGAGGATAGTTTTTCCTCGCCTCCTTATGCCTCCTCTTAAATTCCCCTTTTCAATCTCTTCTCCCCCTCTTCAACTCCCCAAACAAAAACCCCATTTCACAATCCTCTTCCTCGTCTTCGCCTCCTCGTCTCTGGTCCCCCCTGCTCACTGTTCTCCCATCAGCTCCCACCTTCCTCCTTTTATTCCTCATTCTCATCCTCATTAGGCATGCTCTCGTTATCAACCTCATTGCCTAGGACATCATCCCCTTTCACAAATCGTATCATCCCTCCCATCTCCCCCCCCTCCACATCTTTCTCTCAACTCTTCTACTTCTAAATCCCTCCCCTCTCTATCTCATCTCTCTCACTCCCCTCTCCTCCTCATCTACCCTCCAAGATCCCTCTCCCTTCTCCCCTCGTCTCCATCTTCGCCTCATCTCTCCATCTCTCTCCCCTCCCCTCTCATCTCTCTCCTCCTCTCCCTCTCTCTCCGTCCCCCTCACTCTCTTCTCTCTCCCCTCTCTCTTCCTCTCTCTCTCCTCCTCTCTCTCTCTCCCGTCTCTCCCTCCCTCCCTCCCTACCCTCCCTCCCCCCCCCCTCTCCCTCCCTCCACTCACCCCCTCCTGTCTGTCTTAACTTTGGTTTTTATTTATTATTCCCCGCCCACTCTTTCGACCAGTGTTACCATTTTAGTTTCGTCTTTGTAAGTTATCATTGTTTTTTTTTTCTTTCTCTGTTCGCAGCTGAGATCTCGAATTCTCTGAACAAATAAACAAGAAACAAATGAAAACTGTGTCCTTGTTCATCTGTCCAGGCGCTGATACCAGCTTGTTCTTCATCTTTGTTCTTATTTAATTACTTTTGCCTTATTAGATTAATACCTTTTGTAATTGTGGATATTGTTGGAGGAATGTTTGTGGGGAGAGAGAGAGAGATAGAGATAGAGATAGAGATAGAGATAGAGATAGAGATAAAGAGAGAGAGAGAGAGAGATAGATAGATAGATAGATAGATAGATAGATAGATAGATAGATAGATAGATAGATAGATAGATAGAGAGAGCGAGAGAGCGCGAGAGTGAGCGAAGGCTTTAGAGAAGGACACAAAGAGAGAGAGAGAGAGAAAGGGAAAGGATCAGAAAGAGAGAAGAGACAAGAGAAAGCTATTTAAGGGCATCCGGAGTGCTTCAATATTTTCTTTGGAAGTCAAAAGTTTTGAGGCTTTGAGATATATCAAGGTCTTGTGGAGGAGTATATGTATATAAATATATATATATATATATATATATATATATATATATATATATATGTAATGTATATATATCTGTATGTGTGTGTATATATGTATTTATATACAGATATATATACACACGTATATACATATACATACATACATACATACATACATACATACATACATACATACATACATACATACATACACACACACACACACACACACACACACACACACACACACACACACACACACACACACACACACACACACACACACACACACACACACATACATATATATACACATACATACGTACATGCATGCACATGCACATGCACATACACACACATACAAATACACATACACACACATACACATGCATAAATATACATACATGGATACATACATACATGGATACATATATACATACATACATACATACATACATACATACATACATACATACATACATACATACATACATACATACATACATACATACATACATACATACATACATATACATACATTTACACACATTTACACACACACACACACACACACACACACACACACACACACACACACACACACACACACACACACACACACACACACACACACGCGCGTACTGCATACATACTGTGTATACATGTTCACAGATAGATAGATATAGATATTGTATGTATGTATGTATGTATGTATTCAGCACACAACAAAATAGTTTCGGAAATGTCATTGGTCGTTGAGTGTTTGAAATGTCATTGAAGTCATGTTTTTTATGTCGACCGAAGGAAATTTTTGAGCAGTTGTTTTGATTGTTTGTTTTTGTGATATCCTTTTTTCGATCGCGGTATTTTGTGATTCACTGAAGATGTAGACATGTGTTTTTGTCTCCCATTTCATTATTGCTACTGCTAGGCTACGTGTATTATGAAAATGAGAACGATATTATTATTGTTGTTGTTATTATTATTATTATTATTAGTAGTAGTAGTAATAATAGTGTTTTGTTGTTATTAACACCATTATGAATATTATTATCTGTTTTTGTTTTCGATTGTGATACTGTATGTGAATAAATGCTTTTGCCGAATGGATTTACACAATTTTCTGCTAACGATGCTGTCACATTCAAAATGCAAGTTCAAATAACGGTTTATAGAACATCCAGAAATGGCCCGATTCCATAGCTTTTTAGAAAGGCAAATGTTTACCAGTCAGGAAAAAAAGATGGAAAAAAAGAAAGCAGAAGCCATCCGAAAGAAGGGGCGCTGCCTTCTCATGCTGACTGGCGAAGTGTAAAGAGAGGGAACATTTTAGGGCGAAAGTAAGTGTGTGCGTTTATGTGTGCCCGTTTGTCTGTATGTGCGATGCGATGCGCTGGGCGGAGAGTTGTCATTTCCACCATTATCATTCCCTGCTTATCTGCCGTGTCTTTTTTTCTTCTTGTCGAAAGCGATCATGCGGATGATTAGGTTTTCCGAGTCGTTTTGAGTGGAGGCTCAATCCGGGTTCATGGATTCGATACTAAAGGGGACGCGCTGGAAGGTAGGAAGCATAGGCCGAAGTCTAAATCGGTACATTCTGCTTTACTTATTCACTTCTTCCACTTCTTAAGGGGCATGACTCGTGGGTGATGTGACATGACTCAGGGGGCATGTCTAGAGAATGCCGTAGTGTCGCGCTCAGTCACGAGGCCGATAGACCTCGACGTGTGTCAGTTTACCGTTAAGAGATTGTCTCAGTGTCTCAGGGAGTCCGTATCTCTGTCAGCATCTCTCTCTCACCGTCCCCCCCACCCCCACCCCCACCCCCACCCCCACGCCCGGCGCCCGCAACCCGCCCGCACTCGAATTGATCGTCACGTCACAGGGCCAGGATTCAATTCCTGGCAATTGTAGCCGAGGGATTTAACGATGTCGACACGGGGCCGCAAATTACTATCGCAGTCTCAGCTCCTCCTTGCACTCGTTAGCCACAAGATGCACACGCTGGCTCTGGCAGGGATGCATACCTGCGCAGGCACGCACACGGACACGCGAACACGCACACACGCACGCACACGCACGCACACGCACGTACGCGCACGCACACGCACGTACGCGCACACACGCACGTACGCGCACACACACACACACACACACACACACACACACACACACACACACACACACACACACACACACACACACACACACACACACACACACACACACACACACACACACACACACTCACTCAAGCTCACACTCACACTCACGCTCACACTCACACTCACACTCACACTCACACTCACACTCACACTATGCATGGACACATATACTTGCACATACATAAACACATGCACATATATATTATCTATCTATTAAATCTCGCATTACATATATTCACTTGACTCCTCCTTACCGTCCCCCCCCCCCCCGCCCCCGCTTCCTACCCTCCTTGTCTTTCCTTCCTCGCGTCCTTCTCGGTTTAAGATGATCGAAGACGTTTCCAAACCGCTTGAGACGGAATCGCTTAACGAGGCCGGCCCTGATTGGCAAACCAAATTTCGTCTTCTAGCTCTGATTGACGAAAGAAAGACGGACGGACGGACAGAATATGAGAGACCGAGGGAGAATTCGTGAGGGAAAGAGCTGCACGCTGAAGGCCGTCCCCATTCTCCATCACGAAAGTCCTCGTGTCCGCGGCCCTTCCCTCCCGCGAGCAAGGGTGGGCCGCCAGCCCTCGTTCCCCGCGGCCCCGAGTGCAGCTCTCGAGTAGTCGGCCGGGGAGCTGGAGCTGGAGCGCCGCCGAGGAGCGCTCTCCTCGTCGGAGGGAGCCGTTGTGCGCGGTAGGCCTAGGGGGGACTCCGGGGAAGGATTGGGCGGGAGGAAAATTTGGGTTGTTGGGTATTTCTGTTGTGGTGGCGCTTTGTGTTGGTGTAGCTCCCTTATTTTAGTATTTGTTATTATTATTGTTGATTTTGTTGTTGGTGTTTTTTCTTCTTTTTACTACTTCTACTACTACTACTACTACTACTACTACTACTACTACTACACCTACTACTACTACTACTCCTACTATTGTTATTATTTATTGCTTCTTATTTTACTTCTTATTATCAGTTACTGCTTCTAATTCATTACTTATTGTTATTTCTTATTATTAAAATTCACATAACTGTTTGAAGTTATCACTGTTGTTTATGTCGAATTTGTTATTTATATTTCCATTTAGTATCCCAAGTTATCCAAATTTGTTTGCAATCTATAGGACAGATGTTGGTATTGTAAACAGAAATTGGTGGCGACTCATACGTCCGGGGCTCATCACTATTGAGCATTTAGTAGGAGCAAGTACTCGATCTTTTGTTCACACTCCAAAGTCAATTACAAAATTCTCTTTAGGACGTCAAAATGTACACACACCAAGCACAATCCAGCTCCTATTAAGTTAAGTTTATTTAGCATCCTGGCAATCCACTCAGCCGTGGGGAATCGTGATTACAGTTATTCTGTGACTTACCATGTACTTGTACATGGTAAAATAACAATATAAATCATGCATCATACAAAAATTATTACGTTGATATGCTTTTGCCATAGTGTTTACATATCACTTTTCTTTGTTTACGGCTGTTTTCCATAGTAAATTTAGGATATAGTACTAGTATATCTTCCAATGTATCAGATGAAATTAAATATTCACATAGTTCTTTATTTCATGACATTCCAGTATAGTGTTCAAGCATTCGCTTTCTGTCTGAACTCGGCGTGCTGGATCCGCAGAGTTTAGCCTTCCTCGAATCCGGCGTTGGTGGATATCGATACTAAATTCAGTTGCTTCTTGGATCTGTCACAGCGCTGTAATTTTCTTCAGCTCAACGTTTGGCTTTGGGACTAAGGCGCGAGACTGAGCTTCCAAAGTCAGGGATACGATGACGCAGCAACTTTTGAATTAATGAGTTTCATTATGTCAGATTCTTCCTTAGGCCCGTATCCCGTATCTGGCAATTTATTCTATTTGGGTCTGTTGTCGCCAGCGTTATTGGAATTAGTGTTATCGTTTCTGTTGTCATGATTAGTTGTTAAATGTTGTATTTTCTATGACGTATTTTTGTTCCAGCCTGTATACAAAATGAACCGTAGACTAATATTGATTTTATGAAATAAATATTTGTTTGTGACTCCTCACGTCTGACGCTTATTTCATCCTTTCTTCCTAACCTTTATCCAGATTTCCTTTTGTTTCCTTTCGTCTGTATCATTTCTCCTTCGGCCGTTCTCCATTAATTCTCCCATTTCCCCTTGTTTCCCCTCGAGAGTGACTCACCGTTACCTTCTCCCCCAATTTCCCTTGCTGTTTCTCTCTCTCCCTACTCCCTGTCTTCCCCCGCTGCTCTTTCCCTCCTTCTCCGTCTTTCTCCTCTCTTCCTTCCTCCCTCAGTCATCAATACCTTGCCTCCCAGTTCATCTTCCCTCCCTCATCCTCTGTAGCCCCCACCCTGCCCCTCTTTACTCCCCTCTTCCTACCCCGCCCTCCCCCACCCTCCCTCACCCTCAGTAACCTCCCCTTTTACCGTCGTTCACCTCCACTCCCCTCAACCCCCCCACCCCAGCTGTCCCCGTTCTCCCCTCCCCGCCCTCGCCCTCCCCACCGCCGGGCCATCCATCAGCGGTTTCAGCCGCTCGTGTTGGGGTGTCGTCTCCACCATCACTGTTGCCTGATTTCTTCCCTCCGGTCGTCGTTGCTTTTGTCGGTCTCCAGCTCTGTTGGTTCTCCGTCCCCTGTCAAATACGAACACGCATATGCACATACAACTGCGACCTCACGTACGCGCGCGCGCGCACACACACACACACACACACACACACACACACACACACACACACACACACACACACACACACACACACACACACACACACACACACACACACACACAGTTACGCACTCATTCAACTACTCACCCACCCACTCACTCACTCACTCACTCACTCACTCACTCACTCACTCTCTCTCTCTCTCTCTCTCTCTCTCTCTCTCTCTCTCTCTCTCTCTCTCTCTCTCTCTCTCTCTCTCTCTCTCTCTCTCTCTCTCTCTCTCTCTCTCTCTCTCTCTCTCTCTCTCTTCTCTCTTCTCCTCTCTCCTCTAACATAACACAACCTTCTCTCTCTTTACCTCTCTCTCTCTCTCTTCTCTCTCTCTCATCCTCTCATCTCTCTCACTCCTCTCTCTCTCTCTCATCTCTCCTCTCTCCTCATTCTCCTACTCACGCATTAACACACACGTCTCTCTCTCACTCTCTCTCTCTCTCTCTCTCTCCTCTCTCTCTCTCTCTCTCCCCTCATTCTCCTACTCACTCATTAACACACTCTCTCTCTCTCTCTCTTTCTCTTTCTCTTTCTCTCCTTCTTTCGGTATTCATCTATCTATCAACCTCTATATCTTATTTGCCCTGTTAACCTTTCCTCCTCTCCTCCCTCCCCACTCTACCTCCCTCCCTCCAGTCTCTCTACTTTCATCCATTAATCGATCTCTGTTTCCCCTCCCTATCATCTTCCCTTCCGATACATCTTTATTGCCTTCCACCTTTTTCCCCTCTTTCCTCCGTCTCTATTCCATCTCTTTCTCCTTTCTACAAGCTCTCCCTCCCCTACCTCCCTTCCCTACCCCGCGAGCGGCTTGGCACCCCACCCCCTCCTCTCTCGCTGCGGAGGGACGCGTTACCATGGAAACGCGGATGCTCAAGAGTGAAAGGTGGGAGGAGGAAGCTGGTTTGGAATCGGCCTTTGCATCATAGGCATTGAAACTTGATTTACGGAACTGGGTGTTCGAGCAGGGGGCCGGAGAGGGGGGGGGGGGTGAGGGGAGGGATTGAGGCAGGTGTCGGAAATCCTCTCATCTTGGTTAAATGGGAGTGTTAGTGTGTGTGTGTGTGGGGGGGGGGGGGGGTCTGTGTGTGAATGTGTATGTGTGCGTGTGTGATTGCACGTCGTTTGTTAGTTGGGGTGAAAAAGCTGGCTGAGCCTAATTGTGACTCTCCCTATGTCTGTAAGAGATGAAAAAGAGAAGTGGCTGTCTGTCTCGAGTCTATGCATGTGTAGGAGCCCATCTCGCCGCCCTGACTCCTTTCCGATTTCAAGTCGTCCCCATTTGGAAATCTGGCGAGCGAGGGAGGGACTTCAGGAGGCTTAGGCCTATAGCTTCGCATATGTTGTTTCGGCTTCCCGCTGAAGTGTTGAGCGCCGGGTTGTCGGTGCGGTCCGGACGTTCAGCTGGGCTGGTGGGGAGCCGGGACCGGGGGAGGGAAGGGGGGGCATACAGTGGGATATTTGAGAAAAAAGAAGGAGAGGGATGTAAGAAAAGAAGAGAGACAGAGACAGAGACAGAGACAGAGACAGAGAGACACAAGGGGAGTGAGGAAGGAAGGAAGGAAAGAGAGAGAGAGACTGGGAGGGAGTAGAGGAAAAAAGGGGAGAATTTTAGAAGGAAAAAATAGCACTTTTCAAAGTGTCTAATCGGCAGAAATAGAATTAGATTTTTTGCAGTGGCCAGAGTGGCGTGGTTGGAAGGAAAATGACTGAATTTTATTTTCAATTTTTATACCGCTTGCACTTGCACCGATATTGCTCATTTTATGATAATAGTTATATATGAAACTGTTATATTTTTGTGCCAGAAAAATATAATTTTAATATATTTTTCACTTGGCTGTATAATGTTTATCAGATGATGTGATGGTGGTGTATTGCAAATACATATACATGGTCACGCGCAGTCAAACAAACAGAGCCATATAAACACGCAGTCACACAAACGCGGTCGCACACAATGGGAATATCTCACTGCTTAAAGGGCGGTCTTGGCAAGTGATCCTGTCTCATCATTATGGCAGCGATGGGTCTTTTAGAAAATAAATCCTCGATCGCGCAAACGCACGAAAATGTATCTTGTGACACCAGTTCTTAAGAGCGTGTTTGGCTTGCCCTTGGAGGTGCAGAAAGGTTCTCTCTGTTATCATGGATCATTGTTATGTAGATGCTATGCGTGTAGGGGACACTGGGCATGGGCGGCTGAGGCCGGGTTGTCGAGGGAAGGGTAGACACAGAGACCCTGTAATGGGAAACTGTTAAACATGCTTGTGTGTATGTGTGTTTTAATCTCATTATCCTTTCATTACCCCATTTGAGAGAGAATTGACAACTGTTACACAAGCTTTTATGTGCGCGTGGGCCTTTCCTCATTAATCTCTGCCACTGCATAGGGAAGACAAGATACAACTGATACATTATCCCCTGTGTCTGCCTTTTGGGTCATCAATGATTTTTTTTACATCTGAGAGACAAGAGGCAACTGTTAGACAAGCGTGTATGTATTTTTTTTTTCTTTTTATCTCATTGATAACTTCATAATTATATTTATGCGTTTGTTTATTTGGTCATTAATAAATTCATCATTACGTATGAGAATAGCCACTAGCGACATGGAATCTCGGTATCAATATGTGTCTAGAGACGTACATAATGATGATAATGATTGACAGGCCGAAGGGATCTCTCTCTCTCTCTCTCTCTCTCTCTCTCTCTCTCTCTCTCTCTCTCTCTCTCTCTCTCTCTCTCTCTCTCTCTCTCTCTCTCTCTCTCTCTCTCTCTCTCTCTCTCTCTCTCTCTATCTCTATCTCTCTCTCTCTCTCTCTCTCTCTCTCTCTCCCTCTCCCTCTCTCTTTCTCTCTCTGTCTGTATGTCTGTCTGTCTGTCTGTCTGTCTGTCTGTCTGTATGTCTCTCTCGCTCACCTCCCCTCCCCTTTTCTCCCTCTCCCTCTCCCTCTCCCATTCTCTCCCTATACCTCCGTCCTTCCCTCTCCCTCCTTGCCTCCCTGCCTCCCCACCTCGTAACGTTGTTGACGGAGAGGAACAGTAATCGCCTTTGTAACTGATGGTGGTGGACTGAGTGCTGTGTGATGACGGGGGTAAGCTGCGTGAATATTTATGAATTGGTGTTCTTTATGCTTGATGGTGTTTACGGGGATGGGAGAGGGAGAGGGAGAGGGAGAGGGAGAGGGAGAGGGAGAGGGAGAGGGAGAGTGAGAGGGAGAGGGGAAGGAAATGGAGGAGTGCTGAGTATATACTCTTGTCTGATATCTATGATGGTGTATCCTGTAATGATGTTTGTATTTTTTACAATTATGATGAGGTGTGTGTGTGTATGCATCTTTGGGTGTTGATGTTTCTTGTTTTTAATAATGTATTTTTGTCTTCTTTCAGGTATGTTGACCATGAAAGTACCGGGAGAAGGTTGGCCTCAGTTGTGAGTATATGAGTTAAAGAAGACAACTGCCTTGTTGGTATGCTGCTCACATTTATGCAAATGAGTTGGATTCACTGGTTTTGATGTCGTTTTGTTTAATATGAAGGTCGGTGGTGATATTATGATAATTGTTGCTCCCTCGAGAACTGGTGACTCATTCTACGGGAATTCGCCGAAGTAATTTAAATTTTTGTAGTATTTGATGAATTTGCATCACCAGCCGTTTCTGTTAGAAGTTCAAAGGATTCAGGGTGTCTTCAGCTGCGCAATGCGTGGATGCTAGGCAAGTTCGATGACAATAATTTCTAGTGGTAGTCTTTAGGACATTTTTATGAGGTAGAAGGAAAAAGTATGAAAGTCTTAATATGTGAAGGCTTCTGACTCCCCGTGACATGAGTGACTATTAGCAGTCGACCTTACATGCAACAAGGCCGATCGACAACGCCTGCATTCTTCGGCGAACGAAACCTTGGGACGCAGAGCACGGTAAACGCTGGCCTGCCTCTCGGATCACGCGGCGCCCCTCCCGCTTCCTCCATTCGCGAACTGTTAACTCGACTTTTTTATATTTGCCATTCGGCGCAACTTCGCTGGCTCTAACTTATATCCGGTTACGCGAAAAATTATCGGTTTTAAGGCTCCCCTCCCCCCTTCTCCCCTCCCCTCGCCCCTCTCAAATACACTGTCGTGAGGATGTATACGAGGCTGGTAAACATCTTAATGTGCTTCGAGTGTGATAGAGTCGAACCGGACGCGGGGGCGGGAGAGCGAGAGACAGGGAGGGAGGGGGCGGGAGGCGCTGAAGGAGGATTGTCTTGTGGGGCGGGGTGTAGTGGGGGGGGGGGGGGGCTGGTCTGTTGCGGGGTTCCAAAGAAGCGGTGTTGATGAGAACATTGTTTCCAGTATTTGTTCCTTTTAATTGTCTTCCTTGTGTTGAATTCATGTTGTTTTTCATCATCCTTTGAAGGACCGTAGTCGATTTGATGTTTTAAGAAGAAAGAAAAAATATAATAGATTAATCACACCTTATAATTATTGATGCAAAGAAGAAAAAAAAGAAAGATACTCAGGCTCAAACCATTTGTATACATCTGTACATCCGGCTCTCGTATCTTATGTTACTCTAAGTCTCGAAAAGAAATCTTTCCTTCCCACGCCCACGAAGCCCCACCTCCAGCACCAGAGCTTGAGCAGACAAGCAAGTTCACCTGACGGAGCCAAAGGTCCCTAGGGCGTCCGCGGCACAAAGGTCAGGGGCTGCGAAAACGAAATTTGCTCAAACACAAAACACAGAAACGTGAGTAAAAAGATGAGATGGAATAGGTGTGGCAGTTGGGAGGCGAAAAGCATGGAGCTTCGGTTTTGCAGCTGAGAAGGGGTCTGCTCTCCCCGGTTGATTGTTTACTTTGTTGCAGCAGTATTTCTCTTGCAGACAAACAATTGTAGCTTTCTTCCCTTCGGTTGCCCCGATCCTGTGTCAGGGCCTAATTTGGGAAAGGGAGACTTTAAGGGTATCTGTGCGTGTGATAGCTTTAAGCACGTCCTTTACCCTGGGCTACAGCTGTGGCGCCTGCTTTTCTTCTTCGTCGTCTCCATCTTCGTCTTTTCTTCTTCCTACACCTCCTCTTCCTCCTTTTCTTGTTGCTGCTTCTCCTCCTCCTCCTCCTCCTCCTCCTCCTCCTCCTCCTCCGCCATCGCCTCTTCCTCCTCCTCCTCCGCCTCTTCCTCCTCCTCCTCCTCCTCCTCCTCCTCCTCCTCCTCCTCCTCCTCCTCCTCCTCCGCCTCTTCCTCCTCCTCCTCCTCCTCCTCCTCCTCCTCCTCCTCCTCCTCCGCTTCCGCCTCTTCCTCCTCCTCCTCCCCTTCTCCGCCTCTTCTTCTTCCTCATCCTTCAACTCCTCCTCCACCTCCTCCTCCTCCTCCTCCTCCTCCTCCTCCTCCTCCTCCTCCTCCTCCTCCTCCTCCTCGTCTTCCGCCTCTTCCTCCTCCTCCTCCTCCTCGTCTTCCGCCTCTTCCTCCTCCTCCTCCTCTCCGCCTCCTCCTCCTCCTCCTCCTCCTCCTCCTCCTCCGCCTCTTCCTCCTCCTCCTCCTCCTCCTCCTCCTCCGCCTCTTCCTCCTCCTCGTTCGCCTCTTCCTCCTCCTCCTCCTCCTTCTCCTTCTCCTCCTCCTCCGCTTCCGCCTCTTCCTCCTCCTCCTCCTTCTTCTCCTCCTCCTCCTCCTCCTCCTCCTCCTCCTCCTCCTCCTCCTCCTCCCCCTCCTCCTCCTCCTCCTCCTCCTCCTCCTCCTCTTCCTCCTCCTCCTCCTCCTCCTCCCCCTCCTCCGCCTCTTCTTCTTCCTCCTCCTCCTCCTCCTCCTCCTCCTCCTCCTCCTCCTCCTCCTCCTCCTCCTCCTCCTCCTCCTCCCCCCCCTCCCCCTCTTCCTCCTCCTCCTCCTCCTCCTTCTCCCCCTCCTCCCCCTCCTCATCCTCATCCTCCTCTTCCTCCTCTTCTTCTCTTCCTCCTCTTCTTCCTCTTCCTCCTCCTCCTCCTCCCCCTCCTCCTCCTCCTCCTCCTCCTCTTCCTCCTCCTACTCCTCCTCCTCCTCCTCCTCCTCCTCCTCCTCCTCCTCCTCCTCCTCCTCCTCCTCCTCCTCCTCCCCCCCCTCCTCCGCCTCCTCCTCCTCCTCCCCCTCCACCGCCTCCTCCTCCTCCTCCTCCTCCTCCCCCCCCTCCTCCGCCTCCTCCCCCTCCTCCGCCTCCTCCTCTTCCTCCTCTTCCTCCTCTTCCTCCTCTCCTCCTCCTCCTCCCCCTCCTCCTCCTCCTCCTCCTCGTCGTCTCTCCCCATCTGGCACTGGGCATCTTTACCACTCTGCAGCTGGGTTAGAGGTGTGGTTGATAAGGAGGAGGAAGCAGGATGGAGAGAAGGATTGAGAGGAGAGAGAGAGGAGGTGAGTGAGGGAGGGAGGAAAAGAAAGGGAGTGATGGAGGTCTGTGTGGGAAGGAGCGAAGGCGAGAGGATGAAGTAATTGATAATAGGGAAGAGAGATGGAGGAAGGGAAAGGATACAAATGAGAGAGGAGGCAGGGAGAGAAAGGAAATCCGAGTAGCAGATGGATTCACATACAAAAAGAAAGAAGAAGAAAGAAAAGCAGACAGAGGGGACGTGATCGAAGAAAAAAAGAGAGAGAGAGAGAGAAAGAGAAAGATAGAGAGAAAAAGAGAAAGAGAAAGAGAAAGAGAGAGAGAGAGAGAGAGAGAGAGAGAGAGAGAGAGAGAGAGAGAGAGAGAGAGAGAGAGAGAGAGAGAGAGAGAGAGAGAGGGAGAGGGAGAGGGAGATGGGTGTTGCTTGTGAGCTGCTGTGGTGGCGTGTAATTACAGGGTCACTGCATTCTTGTTGTGGAGGCACGACGCTCGGCTTGTCACTCGCTCGACTGGCAGGGAGCAGAGAGAGAACGATAGATAAGGCCGAAGGCGGATGGAGAGGGGAAGGTGGAAGGAGAGGGGTAGAGGAAGATGAAGAAGGGAAGCAGGAATGGATGAGGTAGAGGAAGAGGAGAGAATGGGAAGAAGAGGAAGAGACGTACGAGGAGCAGGAGAGAAGGCTGAGCGTAGAAGAAGGAATGTAAATATGGAAATCCGAAGAAGGATTAGGGCGAGGAGAGCCGGGGGGAGGGGGGGCAGTAGGGGAGTAGAAATGGAGATACGGTCGTGATAAATCGAGAGATAAGTCGATGATTAAAGAGGAAATTATGAGAGAAGAAAGAGAAGTAGAAAAGGAGAAACGAGACTGGTAAAAAAAGAGGGAGAGAGAGACATGCAATTGTTTGTATTAAGCGAATATAGTAGTAAAGTGTGCGTGCCAAAAGATCGTGGCCAGGCAGAGGCAGACGTGGAGGAAAGGGGGTTTAAGCGCGATCTTTCATTCCCATTTTTTCATTTCCATTTTACGAACACGAAAGTAGAGGCGCACAAGGCGTACTGCCGGCGCGCGGAAGGAGGTGGGGACGAGATGCTATTTGCAAGCGAAAGCGGCGTCGATTTCGGTTTAAGAAGGAATGCGTCGCGTCTCGAGGTATTGCCCGGCGCCCAAGCAAGAAAAGAGGGACGAGTAAAAGAGCGATACGCATGAATGGAATGCACTGAAAAAAAGGATAACGGATAGATAAATAGGAAGTAAGAATTATGAAAGAAAACATTTGATTGGAAATTATTGCATGGTAGATTAGTAAAGGAAAGGCCGATCAACAAATATAAAACTAGTGAATGAAGAAAATGAAAACCAACAAGACTACGAGTGCAAGATGTTCCAAAATCTAGGCCTCTTATGGAATTCAGGGCCAGAAGGTGTTGGCCGAGGAAGGGACGGGTAGAGGAGGATGGGAATGAAGGGGAAGGAATGGAGGAAGGAAGGGGGCGGGGGGAGAGGAAAGAGAGTGGGAGGATAAGGAAGGATTAAAGAGGGAATCCTAAGCTGCCTTTCTTTTTCTTCTTCTCTTTCGTATCGAGTCTTCGAGTCTGCTCTTGTATCTCCTAATAAGTTTTATGTTTGTTTGCTCTCTCTCTCTCTCTCTCTCTCTCTCTCTCTCTCTCTCTCTCTCTCTCTCTCTCTCTCTCTCTCTCTCTCTCTCTCTCTCTCTCTCTCTCTCTCTCTCTCTCTCTCTCTCTCTCTCTCTTTATATCTGTGTTTGTGCGTTAATAGGAACTGGACAAGAAAACGGAGGTAGGGACAGGGAATAGTAAAAGAAAACGGAATTTAGCAAGGAAAAAGAAAACGAGGCAGGAGAGATATACGGGGAGACTGAATAGAAAAATAGAAAGTTTAACTGTATAGAGTAATGAGAAAAATGAAGGAAGAAAATTAATGATGAAAGAGAGAGAGTGAGAGAGAGTGAGAATGAGAATGAGAGTGAGTGAGAGAGTGAGAGAGTGAGTGAGTGAGTGAGTAAGTAAGTAAGTAAGTAAGTAAGTAAGTAAGTAAGTGAGTGAGTGAGTGAGTGAGTGAGTGAGTGAGTGAGTGAGTGAGTGAGAGAGAGAGAGAGAGAGAGAGAGAGAGAGAGAGAGAGAGAGAGAGAGAGAGAGAGAGAGAGAGAGAGAGAGAGAGAGAGAGAGAGAGAGAGAGAGAGAGAGAGAGAGAGAGAGAGAGAGAGAGAGAGAGAGAGAGAGAGAGAGAGAGAGAGAGAGAGAGAGAGAGAGTGAGTGAGAGAGAGTTGAAAGGCATTGATTAATTTGCTCAAACATCCATTCTTAGCTGCCATTAATTACTAGATTAATGATACACTACTAGTAGACCCAGGATTCCCCACCCCCTACCCGTGATACCCAGACCACCATGGTAGCGGGAAAGGGTGTTTTTATGAGGCTCAGATAAGATAATTTTAGGCTAATAACTTGCACCGGAAGCAAGATGTTGATAAAGAAGAGGAAAAAGAAGTTTCCACAGTAACGATTTGTGGCGTGTGGCTCCCGTAGATTTTATAATATATGATGCTGTGTGTGAGATGGAAGGCAAAAAATGAGGGAAAGGAGGAAGGGGAAAGAATGAAGAAGCGGAGAAGGACAAAGGATAAGGGAAAAAGAGGGAGGGCAAAGAGTTGGGAAACCGAAGAAGGCTGAAAGATGGGTGAGAGGAGGTAGAGAAGGAAGAGGAGAGGAGAACGGTTGCATTAGTGCCTTTTGAGGGCACGGGAGAAATCCTAGGTAGGGGAGGGGGGAGGAGGAGCAGCGAGATGAAATTCAAGATGATGTTGATGAAAACGCCCACTGTAAATAGAGAAAGGCTGTGAGTTGGTCAGCTTTAAAAGATCCTCGTGCAGAATGATGGTGTTGATACGACGTGAAAAATTGAGTTCCTGGCTGGAGAGAAAGTAGTGTTGCAAGCTGATAACACAGTGTGCAGAAGTAGCAATACGGTGGGGGAGATGGAAGGAGGGGGAAAGAGAGGGAGAGATAAAAGGTAAGAGCGAGAGCGAGTGCGAGAGCGAGAGCGAGTGCGAGTGCGAGAGCGAGAGCGAGAGAGAGTGTGTGCGAGTGTGATTGCGAGTGCGAGAGCGAGAGCGAGAGCGAGAGCGTGAGCGAGAGAGAGCGAAAGCGAAAGCGAAAGCGAAAGCGAAAGCGAGAGAGAGAGAGAGAGAGAGAGAGAGAGAGAGAGAGAGAGAGAGAGAGAGAGAGAGAGAGAGAGAGAGAGAGAGAGAGAGAGAGAGATGTGTGGCGTTTGTCGAGGGGAATGTAAAAATATGCCCTTGTTTCCCTCT
>NC_061860.1:17734218-17744218 GCF_019202785.1 Penaeus chinensis
TATGTAATGCTAAAATTAATTCCAGATGCAATTGATTCAACCTAGCTGCGCAATAGCAGCACTGACATTGTCCAGTGCTTGTGTGTAAAAAGAAAGACCATCTTCTGTAGGAATAATCGATTTGGATTATTCCTTTTTTGGATGTGGGTAAGGGTAGGGGTGGGGGGGGGGGCGGAGTCGGTGAATAAGAGAGGAATGCTCGCGTGCAGAAACTCACTCTGTGTCAAGGTCGGACTTGTTAAAGTTCTTTGGCACCTTACCTGTTCATTACGGCTGACTTGGGGTCGTGTGATGTGCCTTTGGAATGGCCAGCGTTCCTAGAAATTCTCTTTTAGTTCAATATATTTCCCAAGGTCAATGCAAGATAGCCTTGAACATAGAAAGGGTTGTGTTGGGTTTGGCCAGGTTAGGTTAGTTACACTTTTAATGCTAATTGATAACGAAAAATCACCTGTACTTCAGAGGAAGTAACTTTCGACAGCAAGAAAGGTGTTCAGTAGATATATAGATATATCAAAGATAGTTACCATACTGAAAAAGCTAAGACAAGGCAGAGAGCGAGAGAGAATCCAGCTTACCTGTCCACGTGTGACGCAGCAGTGAGTAACAGATTTAATCTCCATCAGACAAACCAGGTCTTCCGTCCGCTGTCTCCGTCCCTCCGACAGCAAGGTTACGTCAGGCCATCAGGTTGATAGCACCCCCTCCACCTCCACTTTCCCTCTCCCCCTCCACCCTCATCTTCCCCTACCGTGCCTCCCCGTCCTCACTTGTCCCCCGTGGTGTGTCCCAGGGGTGTGGAAAGGGGGAGGGGGAGGGGGGAAAGCCGCAGCTGAGCTATGGGTTCTTCCCCTGTGCCGCTGCTATCACGTAATTACTGAATCCTGAAAGATTTATTGGGTTGACGCGGACACCCGAGGCCCGCCCGTGTTAATATTGGAACAGCGCTTGTAGGTTATGGAATAGTGAAGGGAGGGCAAGGAGGAAGAGGAGGAGAAGGAACAGGAAGAGGAAGAGTAAGAATGGAAGAGAGGCGAAGATGAGGAGAAGGAAAAGAAACAGGAAAAGGTAAAGTGAAAAAACAAAAAAGCAATAAACATACCAACAGCTGCACAAACGACAACAGTTATGAAAAAGCGAAGAGGTATGAGCAAGTGAGGATAGGGAGAAAGAGTAGAGAGGAAGGGAAGGAGGAGGACGGATGTGGAGGAAGAAAGGAGAAGGTACAAGTGCAGAGTGAGCACGTCAAGAGCGAAGGTAAGAAAGATGGCGAAAGGAAGGGTAGGTATAGGGGAGTGGAGAGCAGATATCGACGAGGAAGGAAGAGGAAGGGGAGATAGGCATGTGAGGGAAGGAAGGCTCGACTGAGGGGAGGAATGGGAGATAGACAAAGGGAAAGGGGGCCAAGGGGAGGAGAGGGAGCGGGGAGGTAAACGAGGGGAGCGAGTGATGGAGCGAAAAAAGAGGAGCTAATGGGAGAACAGGAGTCCGCGGCGGTCACCTCCCGCCACTTATCAAAATGAGGGCGGAGGGCGCGGGCGGGCGGGATGTCATGGGCGTGGTCCATCCTATCTTTACTACCCACTCTCTGTGCGGCTGACTGCCTCCCCCTGTGCGTGAGAGAGGGGGGGGGGTGTCCGCCGCCCCCGCCCGTGACCCCGTGTTTACATCCTTCCTCAGGCGGAGGGCCTGGCGATCGGCGGTAGGGGTGGTTGGGGGCGTGGGGCGGGGGTAGAGGTGCGAGTGAGATGGGAAGGAGAGAGAGAGAGAGAGAGAGAGAGAGAGAGAGAGAGAGAGAGAGAGAGAGAGAGAGAGAGAGAGAGAGAGAGAGAGAGAGAGAGAGAGAGAGAGAGAGAGAGAGAGAGAGAGCGGTGGGATGGGGAGGAGGGGGGAACTGGCTGCCAGACAGATTCAGAAACAAAAAGGGGCCAGAATACGTAGGTTTAGTTTATCTACTGACACATGGATGCGAAAGCCCCAGGAAGTTTGCCTGTCGGCGGTACCTCCCTTGTTTACCTATGATTAACACTCTCCCAGCTTCCCCTCTGCCGCTCCCGCACCCCCTCCCCACCCCAAAAAACGGCGCTGTCATGAGTGACAAGCAGGCGGCGGCGGCGACAGCGCAGCTCGAGATAAGACAGGACAGCGCGGGGGCACACACACCTCGTTTCTTGCTATTATTTGCATAAGCCAGGAAGCAGTTCGGAGAGATAAAGTCAGGCCTTGAGTAATAGCGCCGCTCGCTCCTATTAACTAGCGCTGATGATGGCACGGGCGCTGAGTCAGCCGTCGGCGGTGATTATGCCGTGACGAAAGGCAGGGAGAGGGGAGGAGGAGAAGGAAGGGGAATGAATGGAGGGAGGGAGAGGGGAAGAAGGGAAGGAAGACGTGGAGGGAAAGGCATGGAAGGAGACAGACAGACAGACAGGTAGGAAGATGTAGATAGCTGTGGAAGGAAGAAATGGAAGAACTGGTAAAGATGGGAGAAAAGCTGGAGAAAGAGAGAAGAGAAGCACTGTGGTAGACGAAGCGGAGGGAATAGAAGGAAAAGAATAGTCATTGTTGGTGAAGTGCATGGGTGGAAGTGGGGGGGGGGGGGACTCGGAGACAGAACGAATTGTACAGAGAGGAACGCAAGCAAATTGTGTGTGCAGGTTCATTCTAAACAAACTGAAGATAAAGCAGTGAGAGAGAAACAAGTAAACACGTATATGCCTATTCGTGTGTTACATTGTTCTTCCCTTCGTTGTTTTATTTACAAGTGAAAGGCAATCAAATGTATGCGGACAAGAAGGGCAGGGAGGCTGTTGGTATTGGAAGGATTGTTGTCGGAATGGAATTAATAAAACGAAGAAAATTGACAGGCGTCTCCGCTAAGAAGGGTTGAAAGCGGAAGACGTGCATGTCCCCATTGCCTGTCTGGCAGTTGTTAGAAGGATTTCTGAGAGGAAAATTACCCCGGGGCACGCAGATGCCCGTGCCCACGGAAGGAAGTGCGCACATGTACGAACGCATTCGTATTCATTCATTTACTCTCTCTCTCTCTCTCTCTCTCTCTCTCTCTCTCTCTCTCTCTCTCTCTCTCTCTCTCTCTCTCTCTCTCTCTCTCTCTCTCTCTCTCTCTCTCTTTATCTCTCTTTATCTCTCTTGCTATCTCTCTCTCCCCCCCTCTCCCACTCTCTCTCTCTCTCCCTCTCCCTCTCCCTCTCTCTCTCTCTCTCTCTCTCTCGCTCTCTCCCTCTCCCTCTCCCTCTCCCTCTCCCTCTCCCTCTCTTCCCCCCCTCTCCCATCCCCTCCCCTTCCCCCTCTCCGTCCTATTCTCATTCCCACTCTCTCTCCCTTTCCCTCCCTTTTTCCCTCCCTCCCTCACATGCATCTGATCGTTCTGACTGGCTTGAGCTAATCAGCAACAGCTCATTTGAACGTGAACAACCTCTCCGCTAATTGCATTGTGGTTGAATTACTGTTGGCCCGTTGAGTGACGCCGCTCCGCCTGCTCTGCGATGGATTCAAATCTTCGCGCGCCTGGATTGTGAACTGCTTGTTTATCGTCGCTGAAATGTTGGAATGGTCTGCTTTGCCTTCGTTGTTATTGTTGTATTAATAATAATGATTGTGTTAATGAGAATTGTTTTATTTTTAATTTTATTTTTTTTTGTCACTTTTGTCAACATCTCTATTACTATGGTCATCACAGTCTTCATTTTTATGGTAATCTTCATCTTCATCACACCGCTATCACATCATTATCATCAATTTCATTACCGCTATCACCTTCGCCATCACAGCCACAATTAACTGTTAGACTACTCGCACCCACCACCACCATTTTTGACCTAACTCACAAGGTCGCAAGGATTTGGGTCGAACCGATATCCTGGGAGTCCTTCGTTCTTGGCCCTCACCGGGAAGGTCGCTGTCGGTTCTGCTTTCCCGGACGAATTTAGGCGCTGTCTAAGTGTTTGGAGTTACCGGGAGTTATCTCAAGGCACTGCGAGTCGTTTCGAATTATCGTGGCTTATTTTGAGTTATATGGTGCGTCATCTCTGAGTTATTACGAGTCGCCACGAGTCATTGTTCGTCAGAAGTGTTATCAATGTGTAATGCAGGGATACGGGCGTTGTAGATGGCCTTTTTGAGAATGGGGAATTACTGCGCTATTGATCCTGCATGTTAAAAAGGATGAGGTGTTGGCCCTACTTTGTTACCCATTTGACACGCCCATTGCTCCTCAACCACACCCACCCTCCCCTTTTTAGCCACGCCCATAGTATGTCTCCCCCCCCCCTGCCTGTCTCCCCTGCATTCCTCCCTTTTTATCTTTCTATCGTCTCCTTCGCCCTTATTTGTTTGCATTTTATCATACAACCTTTTTAACTTCCAGAAAATTAATGCATCAGCTCGCCAGCATTACTTTATATCTGAGGCTAATGTCTGTGTTTGTTTTTTCAGGTACGTTCCGAGACTGAGGTTTCCTCTTCCCTTCCGTGGAGCTGCTTCACAGAGCTTCCAGACAGCTTCACTCTCGTGCTGGTAGAGTGAACGCTTTTGTTCCTAAGAGAGAGAATGAGTGAGTGAAGGAGTGTGTGTGTGTGTGTGTGTGTGTGTGTGTGTGTGTGTGTGTGTGTGTGTGTGTGTGTGTGTGTGTGTGTGTGTGTGTGTGTGTGCGCGTGCGTGCGTGCGTGCGTGCGTGCGTGTGTGTGTGCGTGCGTGTTTTCCTATGTTTCGTTTGCCCCACTCCACCATCGCTCTCCCAAGCAACCAAGCTCATCACGAGAAAGGAAGAAATGAGGTTCGTCGAATTTTAGTCCTCGTGTTCCCTCCGTTACGGATTCATTAATCACAAAAGAAGGTCTCACTCTCCCCTTCCTGAAATATCAATCTTTAATTTGAGGCTTAATTAGGCACAGTAATTACTCGACGTTGCATATGGGAGTTCATGACGGAGATTAAAATGATAACTCCTGTGTAGGAAATAATTAAGAGGTTCTTTGTGCATGACCACATGCATTGAGCGGATTGTGTGAAAAAGAGGAGACCGTATTTTCCTTCCCTTTCGACTCTCCGTCTCACGTGAATTATTGTGGAGCGAGAATGCTTACCTGCCAAAAGAATTGAACAGATAATCGCACATTTATGAATTTACAAAAAACAACATGATAATGACCTTGTAGACGTTGATGATAATTATGGAATAATGATGATGATAGTAACAATGACAATAGTAATAATAACGATAGTTATTATTGTATTATTATTGTATTATCATTATCATTATAATTATTGGCCAAATCATCGGGGAGTTTCTGTGTTTAACCCAATCGCCACGTATGGCAAGAATACATGCCATGCCTAATGTAATACAAGTGTATTATTGTATTTACACATAGATGGCTCTACAAGAGCTTAGTCACCAAGGAGTCGGTTATTAGTCCTACCTGTCTCACCTGTTAACACTTTTCCTCGACTTTTGGAAAGGGTCATTTGCATTATTTCATTGTCTTCAATGTTATCGAGATTTTAATTATTTAATAATCATAACATCAATAACAATAATAACAGTATCGATGTCAACTATATTAAAAAAGAAAAACCCATTTTCCCGCCAATTCAAGGAATGTGGAAATCAGGATCGGTCACACGGGCTACTGATGACTCCGTGCCGGCTGAGCACATGTGGAGCAATCTGTATGTAACAACATTCACAAAAACTTACAGGGGACAGAACATAAATCCGGGGCGATTGGGTTAAGACCGCAGGAATATTTCCGAAAAAATAAGGCTTGAACTTATTGATTTTGTGGCGAGGTCTCTTGGTGTCGGCATTTCGAAATCCTGGATTTAATGCAACTAATTAATCAAATTGCAGCTTTTCTTAGAGGGCCGTAATTGCATTACCCCCCAACCCCCTCAAGACGAGACTCATTAGTGTAGGGTAATGAGCTGACCGTTTGAGATATTCCCTGTGCAAGTTGCATGTACAGTGGAGAAGGAGCGGGGCTCGAATGGAAAGGGGGAGGGAGAAGGAGGAGTAGGAGAGAAGTAGGAAGGATGAAGGGAGATGTGGATGGATAGGGGGATGAAGGAGGATATAGGATGAAAAGAGAAGGATAGGGGAGGAAAGGAGGGAGAATGATGGAGGAAGAGAAAGAGAAGTAGGGAAAGCTTGGAAGGGATGGAGGAGGAGAGGAAGGAGGAAGAGGGGGGAGAAGGAAATGAGGGATGGGTGATAGGGGGCTAGAAGGAGGAAGGATGAGGGAAAGAAATGCAAAGTAAATAAACAAGGCCAAACAAAGTAATGTAAAGAAGAAAAAAAACATAGGAATAAGAATATGAAGAATGAGAGAACTCATCCGTAGAATACGAGGGAACAAAAGGACATGTCGAGAAGTAGGCAGCTTTCACACGGCCTCTTTGTGAGGGGCGAGGGAGAGGAAGAGGGAAGGGAGAGGAAGGGGGCGAGGTAGAGGGAGAAGGAAAGGGGGGCGAGGTAGAGGGAGAAGGAAAGGGAGGGAGAGGGAGAGGGAAGGGAAAAGAAAAGGGAGGGCAGGGGAGAGCGCGAGGGGAGGGAGATGAGGGAGGAGGAGGAGGATGGGGAAAGGGAAGAGACAGAGAAGGGAAAGAGAAAGGCAGAAGGTTGAGGAAGGAAAAAGGGAGAGGGAAGGAAGAAGGTTGGGGGAAGAGGAGAGAGGAGGGAAGGGGGGATGGGTGAGGGCTAAGGAGGGTAAGAGAGACGAGGCGAGAGGTCGGTATTCTGATCTTTGTCTCATTTTGTTTCTTCTTTCTTGGTCCTCAAGGAAGGCGGTTTGGAAGGCTGAGTGTGACGATTATACAGCGATGATGATGGTAATAATAAGGATGCCAATGATATGATAGTAATGATGAGGATGATGATAATATGATGGTGATGATACTGAAATGGTGGTGATGATGGATAGAGTGATTCTGCTGACGAGGATGAGGATGATGCTTGAACATTTTTATAAACTAATGGCTGGATTACTTAAAGTAATTATCTGTACCTGGAAAAAAATAAATGTTGAGGACTTTATGATGATGGTGATAGGGAATTTTTGTGTTTTATTTTTAAGATTTGTTCTCGGACTGAGAAAGGGTATGATGGGAGGCGATAATGATAACAAGTTGTAATAAGTATTAGATTGGTCATAAGATCATGAGTATACCAAAAGACACTACAAGACACACACTCAACAACAACAACCAATAACCGCTATTAATGGCCAGGGATTCTTAGCTCACGATGATGAATGAAGGAAAATATAATAAAGTAACAAATATGAACACAGCAATTATTGAATGAATGCAGGCAACGAAGCGTGAGGAAGAAAATCACTCCGCCAAGAGAAATCACAAGAAAACAAGAAAGAACAAAGGCATAACACAACATTATTACCAAAGATCGAACAAAGAAGAACTTCCGAATCCGACGTTATTCACCGCCGTTTTTGGCCCACCAATGTCATGACGTTATTATGGAAAAGAAAAAAACGCCTTGTTTGTTCGTCCGCGATCGAGTCGCAGCCGCAAGACAATGGGTTCGAACGGCGGGAAGTCCGATGAAAGGGAATTGGGTTTCGGAAATGGGATAATGCTAGGGCGAAGGCACGCGCCGATAAAACGAAGGAAGGAGTGAACAAGAAGAAAGATTCAGTGTCGAAGGAATGACAACATTGTATAAAACGGAGAGAGGGAAAATTGAATTAGAAAGTGAAAAAGACGAGAGAGAGAGAGAGAGATGAGAGATGAGAGATGAGAGATGAGAGAGAGAGAGAGAGAGAGAGATAAGAGAGACGGACAGACAGATGGACCGACAGACAGATATTAAAGTGAATCTTCCCATAATGTAAAGGAGGGATATGGTCAGGGGGTCTCAGAGGGGGTGCGAAGGAGTCCAACAAAAGGTCGCAACCGGACCCCCCCCCCACATATACCCCCCACCCCACCCTTCCCCACGGAAGGAAGTGGCCGCAGGAAATCCTATAAGCTGAAGGCAGTTCTGACCTACTTAACCCTACGTCTTGTCGCATATATTAAAATGAAAGGCGAGAAGGGTGGGGGGGGGGGTCAGGAAGTAAGGGCGAAGGGGGGGAGGGAATGATAGAGGGAAAAGGATTAAAGATGTATTAATGTTCGTATCGGGGAAGAGGGAGGAGTGAAAGAGAGACAAGTAGAGAGTGACAAAGAGAGAAACGGAAACGATATATATATATGGATAGTTAGATAGGTAGATACGCACAACACACACACGCACGCACACGCACGCGCGCACACACACACACACACACACACACACACACACACACACACACACACACACACACACACACACACACACACACACACACACACACACACACACACACACACGCACAAACAAACAAACAAACAAACAATGAGGAGAAACAGACACAGAAAGAGAAGGGGAGATGGAGAGAGAAGAAAAACAAATACAGAGAAAGCAAGAGGCAGGAAGTGGAGAGATGAAGAGAGAGAAGGTGACAGGCGAGGGAAAACTAGGGGGAAAGGACACGAAATAGGGAGGGAGGGAGGATGGGTGAGAGAGAGGGTGAATGAGAGAGAGGGGGAGGGAGGGGGAGAGGGAGAGAGAGGGGGGAACGGGGGAATAATTGGAAGGCTATCGAAAGGGGTCGTGATCCTTCGCTAAACGAGTGTGGTGTTTGGCGTGCGAGGTGGTGTGGCTGCGAGGAATGGATGATGATTTGACGTAGTGTCATGTAATATAATAGGATAAGAGAATGATGAGATGATGCAGTGAGGTGTCTTGTCATGCGACGAAGGAGTAGTGAGGTCAAGGCGTCATGAGAGATGAGGGGATGGTGTGATGTGATGTGTTGCCATGAGGTGTGGCGTGATGGATGTTTTCATGCAGTGTGGCTGTCATGTGGTGTGGTGTCATGCGGTGCTTGCGAGGTGTGTTCTGCGGTTAGCCTCTGCGAGCGCGCCGGAGCAACCTGGACACCTGGCTCCGGCCACACCAACTCGTCTATTTCCAGTTGCGGATCATTGATTGCAGCCTTGCTCAATGTTGCATAATTCACATGGCCCCCGCTCTCCCTGTCTACCTGCTGCCTTTGCCAGCGCTCCTGCAACTGCTGCTACATTGCACACCGTTATGCGAGGTGCTGGGCGCTGGGAATGGCGCCGAGGCTTCAGGTGCTGCGAGGCTGATGCTCGGAGCGGCCAGACGTGGCAGGAAGGCGCGCATGCGGCGCCGCCGCTGCTTGCGTGGGATGACGGGCGTTGTTTGGGATGCAGGGCGATGTGGCCGAGAGGCAGCGAGGGTAAGACGGGCTTTCGCTTGGCGCTGCTGATTATGCTGTTGGTTTTAGTCCATGGAAATACATTACACCGGGAATGGGTTTCCCCTAAACCCATCTGGAGGGAAATCTCAAGCCTGGGAACCATAGCAACGAGGCAGCAGAGCAAGCTAGACGTTTTCTAGAATCTTCCTCCGACCTTGAGGACTACATAGAAAGAGCCCCTCCCTCGCGATGACCTTGCAGTGACTGAGCGAAGGAAGCCGAAACACGGCCTCAAAACAACGGAAACAAGTGCGTCATGCTTGGCGTCGCCGCCAGGTACATCTGCTGACGGGAGAATTAACGCGCGTCATTTTTACAGCCTAGTAATAAACATTTGACTTTATGCGGTTCGCCTCGGAACGACACGAAAAATTGCCTGCGCAAGATCGAGAAATGATTTAATCGCGGATTCTTGATCACGCACAATGGTGAGAATCCGAATGGAATTCCCTGTATAGATTGGTTTGTCCTGATACTGCACGAACATAATTAGAAGGGGGAGGGAGAAAGAGAGATTGCGGGAGAGAAATATATATGTATATATACATACACATATGTATACATATATATACATACATATATATACATACACATATATATACATACATATATATATACATACATTCATACATATATATACATACATATATATACAC
>NC_061860.1:17751718-17766718 GCF_019202785.1 Penaeus chinensis
GATTGAAATAGGCGTTGAGGAAGAGTCTTGGGAAAATACAGTGCAGTAAAAAGTATATTAACACTACATTGAACAATTTACCGCTACAGACAGAAAGTATTTCCACGTAGGTTCTTATGACATCGTTAGAAAAACACTGAAGTCATCGCCCCATGCGTTCCTGCACCTTTCCACCTCCCACGACTCCGAACATGACCCAACGGGGGGGCTGCTTGGCCTTTGGTACACTTGAACTTTGTACCGGATGAACCTTTGTGGCCTTTGCTAGGGGTATGGTGGGGGAGGGGCGAGGAGAAGAGGATGCGAAGAGGAAGAAGAGGAAGAAGAGGAGGAGGAGAAGAAGGGAAAAGGGGGAAGGATGATAAAGTGAGAAGAAGAGACGAAGATTGAGGACGGGAAGGGAAGGAAAATAAAGGGAGAAGGAGTAGAAGGTTAGACCAAGGAATGGAAGGATGTCAGGGTGACAGATGAATCACCAGTTCTTTAGGGATATGTCGTCACGGCGCCTGTCCGCTGCCTCGGATATGCGTGTTGCTTTATGCCGCACGAAAATTTAGTCATGGCAGGACCTCGTCTCCATGGACAAGGATCCAAGGCACGTGGGTTTATTGATGAGTTCATTATCATTGATATGTTTTTATTCATAATGTGAAACGTCGTTTCCGTGCCGTCACAAGAGAGCCGGAAGGAAACCCCTCAGCCTGTTTTTGCGAGTGGAGTGAATGAATGTAATTAATGTGCGTAAAAGTAGTAGGATCACATGCGTGAGCGGCAAACGTCATCGCTGGGAGACATATGGAGAGGAAGAAACATTATAAGGATAACGGAAGAGGAACATAATAATTTTGCGGAAATAAGAGTTTTTGCATAGGAGACTATCCCGTGTTATATCATCATAGTGATGATTGTGATGAATATTACATTTTTCTTAATTTTGTCACTAATAATAGCTACTATTGTGGTTATTATTATCATTGTTGTCATCGTCACTATCATTATCACCACATCCCATAATCATCATCATTATCATATTGTAATTATTGTTGTTGTTGCTGATATTATTATAAAGTTTTATTATTATTGTTGTTGTTGTTTTTGTTGTTACAATATTATTATTATTATTGTGATTGTTATTTTTATTATATTGTTATTGTTATTTTTATTATTATTATTGTTATTGTTATTGTTATTGTTATCATCATCATCATGTTATTGTTATTATTGTTATTTTTATGTTAATGTTGTCATTATTATTGTTAGTTGTTATTGTTATTATTATTATTATTATTATTATTATTGTTATTATTGTTATTATTATTATTATTATTAATAATAATAATAATATTATTGTATTGTAACTATTATTATTTTTTTTTACACTATTACTATTATTATTATTATTATTATTATTATTATTATTATTATTTTATTGTTATTATCATCATCATTGTTGTTGTTATGATAATTAAAAGAATTGTAATGATTGTTGTTATTATTATTAATGTTGATAATGTTATTGTTATTATTATGAATATTATTATCATCATTAGAATTATCAACATTATTATTATTGTTAGTCTGATTTATTACTCATAATAATATTATAATTGGCATTATTATAATTATTAGTCTATATTATTGTTTTCAGTCTTCATCAAGATTCTTATTGTTTATTATTTAGTTATAATTTATTTATTCAACACTACCATTGTTGACACAGTTTTCATAACTGCTGTTGACTTGTGATTGAATCAGTATTTTTTATTTTTGCTCCTTATTTTTTATATTTTTTACTTTGAATTTCCACATGTTCAAAATAATTTTCTTTATTCTATTTGCTCTAGAATTATTTTATAGACATATATGCAGAGTATATATTTTGCCTATAATACATGTATTTTTTTCCAACTTCGTCCATAACAACACATCCTCAGTAGGCGTGGCATGATTGGAGACACTGAGGAAACAGAGTTTTCTTCTTTTTCTCCTTTTCTCCTGTTTCTGTTACCCCTTTTACCTATTCTTCTTCTTGAATTTGATATATAATAGTATCTATTATACTTATATCAAATAGAAAAAGATGGAATTTTATTTGATCCTTCACCATAAACATGATTTCCCTTCCCTTTGTTATACCAAATTATTCAGCCATATTTAAGTGTTGGGATTTATTTTTTTGCAGATTCTGGTGACGTGGAACTGGATGCCATCCTTGGGGAACTCTGTGCACTGGAGACACAGTTTGAATTTGAGATCACAGCCAAGAACTCGACATCTGCATCCAACCTGAACACTACCACACCCAGATCTACCTCTGGAACAGGTATGGTTTAGTCCTTTTTTTTTCAGATCTAGATATTTTTGTTGTGTAAGGTTGCATTATATAATTTTTTTTCACTCACTTTAATAGTGTATTGTGTATATTGCAAGGGAGTTTTGAAAGAATTTTCATTTGTGGATATAAAAGAACTGAGCAACAAAATCAAATTTTGGTATTTCTCTCTCTCTCTATCTATCTATCTATCTATCTCTCTCTATCTATCTATCTCTCTCTCCTTCATCTTCTTCTTCTTCTTCTTCTTCTTCTTCTTCTTCCCACTCCTTCTCTGTCTTCTGTGGATATGGAAAAATTATTTAAACTTTTCTTATGTCCCTTTCAGACAAAATGCAACCCAAGCAACAGCAGCAGCAGCAACAGCCCCAGCCCCAGCTACACCCACAGTCGCAGCAGAGGCACAGTCACTCTCGCAGCAACTCTGGAAACACGAGACAAAAATTTGAGCCTCTGAATGTGGATGTTGATGTTACTACCAACACCATGGGTAGGTGTCAAGGTTAGTGTATCATATTTAGTAGTAGTGTTTACTCCCTCCCCTCCTTTTTATGGGTGTGGTGGGGTATATTTTTGGGATTTTTTCTTTTTTCTTTTTTCTGTGAAACATAGGATAAAAGATACAATTGGAGAAGTTTTGACAAATTTTTTATTTGACTATTGATTTAGTAAAATAAATTGGAAACCTGTGATATCTGTAAAGTACTTCCTGTGAATCATCTATGTAAATGTTTTCCTTCATATCTGGAAGAGATACATTATTCTAACATGGGGAGAAAGTGAAATAAAATAAAATAATCTTGAAAGTACTTATTTCAGTGAAACAGCAGCAGGAACTCCTCTTTAGAAATGTACAGTAAAAAATCTGCAAATTTTGTACTAACCTTTTCATTCCAGCGATGTTTCACAGATATTTGTTTGTATGTTATTACAAATTAAAAACTTCAATTACAGCACGCACTGACAGCCCAGACAACGACTCGGCATTTAGTGACAATGTTTCTATGCTGTCATCAGAGAGCTCTGCTTCAAGTGGTGCCTCTGGAAGTGCTGGCTCAAGGCATGATGCAGGCAAACATACCTCACAGGTAGGCATCTCAAAAGCTTGAATAACCTCTCAAGAATATTAACTTTGCTAACCATTGATTAAGGTAGACATTGGCTAAAAGGAAAGAAAAGGAAATATGACAGTTATTACAATTTACTTTAGCCATTCTTCCTGTTAGTTAATGCATGGGTTGTATTTGTTATTGTTGTGCAACTTTAGACTTAGAGAGTTAGTAGAAAAAGTATAGGATAGCAACTGGTGGCTGTTAAGATATTGTTTTATAGTGTTCATATGAATTAGATGCAGTGTAATTGGTTTAGGTGGTTGAAGATAGTTTTAAATTATTTTCACTGGTAACAGTTCAGTCTTCTGTATGTAATGTATTTTTGTTTTCATTCTATGTCTGGTATGAATATAAGACAAAACTTTAAATCAGAATCTAAGTTATTCATCAAATGTGTTGTTTATTAGCATATTGACAATATATTGAAAACAGGAACAGTGGCTAGAAAATAAAGTTGAAAAGAAATTCACAAGGTGAATTTTTTATTATATTTCCCTGTTTGGTACCTTCTGAATTTCTCTATTAGAAGGTTAGTTTTTAAAATAAGAAGTGATGAGGTAAATCCCATGATGGTGCGGTGTTGGTTTCCCCCTTTTTCTAATCTGTTTTATATTGGGGATATATGGTATTATTTGAATATTTAATTTACCTATTGCCAGTCTTGACATGATGTAATATATTATAGGGCTTTAATGATACTTGTTAAGTTCAGTAAACTAAGTATCTTTATTTTGCTGCTGTGCAGTGTATCCACACATGTTATATAGTTTGTAATATCTGAGATTTAAAAGTATGACAATAAGCTGAACAGTTAAACTTTCATGTGTAAATCCTTCGTTGATCAAAAATAATTGACCATTTGATATATATGTGAAGCACCGTAGTTAAGATGAAATTGAAAAACAAATCACACTGCAACTTATTCATAAACTGCAGATGTGCATTCATCAATAGGTTAAGATACCAGCCTACATATCTATAGTTTCAATACCTACTAGCATATAGTGGTTCATTTAGTGGGGATGAGAAGAATATATATGTATATTTATATATTTTTTTTGTGTGTGAGTTCATTGAAGGTCTTTGGTGAAAAGATTTCAAATGAACTTTATTGCATGTATTTGGCTTTCCTTCCTACTGTTTTGGGGTGTATTTTACTAACCAGATTAACATATTTTCATGGTGAAAGCAATACTCTGTTCCTTGATTTTTTGTGCTTCTCACATTCACAGATTAAACATGGATATTTTGCCACTAAATAGAGAAAAGAATGAATAAGCAAGAGGGGGACTATTTACACTTTAAAGGTTGTAAGAAATAAAGGATGTTTTACTCTGTGAATGTTTTTAAGTGCATCGCTTTGGGTTGATTGGCTGATGTTTACTTGAAAAAGAGTTTTAAGAATAGAGAAAGGACACAAAAAGTCATAAGATAAGAGTATCATACTAATGCAAAGGTGTTAATACTGTATGTTTCTCTTATTTCTCCCCCTGTTGCCTTTGCATGATGCTTGGTTTGCATGGTGGTGGTGAAAAAAAACAGACCCTTTTCCTGACTCTACCTCAACTGGCTGACCTACTAAAGGATTGTGGGTTGAATGAGGTTAGTGAGTTGTGTGGAACCTTTGTGGACTAATGCCTCTCTGTCCAAACTTCTTGACAGAAAGGAATGATTGTTTGTGTTTAAGTGGATACTTCAAAGATAGAAAAGGAAGTTATTTCTGTCATTATATTTTATATATGAGTGGACATATTTGTTTGGAGTTACTGTAAAATAATATAGCAAAGAAAGAAATGTAAGTATAAGTGTGAAAGGCGTATGTATAAGTAATGTGTGGTAATACATAATTCCACTTCTACATGACAGGTTGAACAGGCAGCAAAACTTAAAGCAGAGAAAATCAAGATGGCCTTGGAGAAAATCAAGGAAGCTAATGTCAAAAAGTTATTCATTAAAGCTTTTACATCAGATGGTTCAACCAAGTCTTTATTAGTTGATGAGAAGATGACAGTAGCATTTGTAACAAGGCTGTTAGCTGATAAGAACCATGTACGGATGGATCCTAAGTGGGCAGTTGTGGAACATATACCTGACCTTTATATGGGTAAGTGCTCAAGATGTAACTGTCAGTTAAAGTCTTGTTTTTTATAAATACAGAAATGATAATTTGTGTTATAATATTCATCATGTATGCTTGTAGCTACCATTTCTCTTGAATAACCACTGAGTATGATTTGTCTTGAGTGTAATTCCACCTCCCCCTCTTTTCTGCAGAACGAATTTATGAGGACGATGAGATGTTGGTAGAAAACCTCTTGCTGTGGACTAGAGATAGTAAGAATAAGTTGCTCTTTCTAGAAAGGCCTGATAAATATGATTTATTTTTGAGGCCTGAGCAGTATATCCTCATTGGATCATCATCGCAGAAGCACTCTGATATGGATGATGATGGAAGGAATACCCTGATTGAGGTAAGGAGAGAAGTTGATGGTTCTGTTTGAAGCTTCTTTCATTCGTAAGAATCCTTAAGGTGAAATACTTCATGCTGTTCAGACATAAGGGAAAGTTTATATTTACTAGAAGTGGATTTTGAAAATGAAACCTGGCCTCTTCTTTTCAGGAATTCTTCTCAAGCACTGGTGTAGGTGTTCCAGAAGTAGAAGGGCCATTGTTCTTGAAGTCAGAAGGGAAGAAGGTCTGGAAGAAATACTATTTTGTCCTCCGTGCTTCGGGGCTTTACTACTGCCCAAAGGGAAAGTCTTCTAGATCTTCAAAAGATCTTGTCTGCCTTACAACACTGGAAGTGAATCAGGTGAGTTACTATGGGCATTTACATAATTCATGGATGTCAAAGACTTGGTACTGCCAAAGATAAAGTAACTTTATGAGTAATATGACATTAACCCATTGGCGCCGGGAAAATGAATAAAAAATGGGGAAAATTCTGTGCTCATTTTTTATATTTTTGGGGGAAATGTCTTTACACATAGATGGCTCTGCCTTACCTGATATCACCTTTTCTTGAATTGGTGGGAATATGTATTTTCTTACTAGTGCTGTGAATATCGATGGTGTTATTCTTAAAATTTATAATTACTATAATGTTATAAACATTAGTAATAGCAAAATAAGGTAACATGAAATATTTTAGAAAATTAAAGAAAAGGTTGAATGGGTGAGACAGGCAGTACTCATAATTGTCTCATTGGTGACTTAGTACAAGTGTAGCCATCTATGTGTAAAAACAATTAAACAAGTAAACTCACAGTGGGCATGGCATGGCATGCCTGTCTGCAATGGGTTAACCAGGTTTAAAAATAATATTTAGGATATGGCTTTGTAGAGTTTGAAATCTTAATTCTGAAAGGTGTTTACTGAAATAATGTAATTCTTAGGATAAGTTTCATTACATCAGTTTTAGTCTATTTTATTTATCATTATTATTTTTTTATTTTGTGTCTGCCAAAGAGACTGATTTAAAACATGAATAGAATTCCACCTTCTGAAAGATAAGTAAAAGTATCATGTCAGCAAGAGAATTATACCAACAATATCTATTTCTTTAGGTTTATTATGGTGTTGGATGGAAGAAAAAGTACAAAGCTCCAAGTGACTGGTGTTTTGCCATCAAGCATCCACATCTACAAGCAAAGAGCAGCAAGTACATAAAGTACCTTTCTGCTGAGGATCCCCGTACATTGGCTCAGTGGGTGATGGGCATAAGAATTGCAAAGGTATGGAAAAGATGATTTGTAAATGTACTTAATTTCACTGGTGCCTGTTGTTCTTCAGGCCATTGTATTGGTCATTCAGAATAAATATTAGGATTTATTTTTTTAGACAAGAGTATTTGATGTCATTAAGAAACTGGGAAAGTAGAAATTATATATTTTTTCCCTTTTTTCTTTTTAGACTTCTTTTTACTCTTTATATATATATATATATATATATATATATATATATTAATGTTGTTGTAACTGGTAGTCTACTGATGAACATTTTCTTTTGTTTTTGAAGGTCATTGTCTAATAAGAAACTATTTTTTTCAGAGTGGAAGAAGATTACTGGATAACTACCGATCTCTCATGGAAGACATTGCACAAGAAGATATTGACATGCTCGCCTCCTCTAGGTCCTTCAGCATTGCATCAATGGCAGGCCAGAGTGGTGTTGGGGGAAGCTCACAAGGCCCATCACAGGCCACAACTCCTTCCTCAGAGTCCCAGTCTTTAGATTCTTGCTTGGCCCCAAGTCTTACCCCAAGTGTTGTTGATGGTGATGAAGGAGGAGAAGATGCCCATTCCTCTACTGGATCCTCTTCACAAGACACACCAGTCAATACTCTTGGTCGACCACCAGTCTGGCGCCAGGATAGTCTCAAGAGTGGATCTTCGAGTAGCTCAAGTGGTTGTTTAAGTGAAAGATCATCAGCTGGCACACCCACAGGTGAACACGGGTTTGAGTCCGAGTTTCCTCAGGGAACCATTAAGAGGAAACCATCCAGCAATCCAAAGCTACCCTTGACCACCACAACAAGATTACTGGTTAAAGAAGTTGATGGTGAGGATGTAGTGGACACAGCGTCAAACAGAGGCACAGCTGGACGGCAGAGTTTGAGACGCTCTCTCACAGAGGAAGTGAATACTTTACGGAGACGAAATTCAGCTACTCAGTCACGTAGCAGTGTAAACAGCAGTTCATCTAGTAGCATACTGAATACTAGCATGGGAAGTCCTGTGCCTCAGGAAGAAGAGATGGACAGCTTACCCCTTCCACCTCCCCCACCTGAACTAACAGAACCTTGTGCCATGGAATTATTACCACCGCCTCCCCCTGAATTGCTGGCATCCACACTCAGCCTTAATTCTCTTCCACCTCCTCCTGATGAAGCTTCTCTGCCACCTATAAATCCAGAAGATCTCATGATGGCTAGCATTACCTCTCTGCCACCTCCACCACCTCCTAGTCCACCTAAGCCATCTAGTCCACCAAATGCAGGTGCAGCACCACCCCCACCTCCACATGCAGTTTTACTAACTTCACAAGAACCTGGAGCACCACCACCACCACCTCATGGCCTTCCCTTACCACCTCCTACCACTCCCAAACCAAATAAAACTAGAGGTCCAGGTTCTCCAGTTTACCAAACTGCTGGTTCACCTGTTTATCAGTCAGCTGGCTCACCTGTATATCAGGCTGTCACACCTCCAGCTGTTGCACCCAAACCACGTCGTGACTCAAGTGAGTCTGCCACTTATGCTTCACCTCCATATTTAGCTGAATTACGTGCTCACAGTGCTCATGTTCCATCAAACACAAATGTACCCCCTCACAAAAATGGTTGGCATCCTGAATCCCCATTGCCACCACCTCCACCTTCACCTCCACCACACCAGCCTGTTTATGCACAGCCACAAAGGAGTCCACAGAAGAAAGTTAAGAGGATTACCTTCGTAGATGATGTTCAGGATATTCCACCAGCGCCTGAATCTCCAACGACAAAACCTCCCCTTCCAAGACGGTCTGAATCAACAAGACTCTCAAATCCAGGCCGTTTAGACAGTCCAGGAAATAAGATCACTCCCCCAAGATCTTTCCTAACCAGCTTACAAAGAGTTATGCAGAAAAAATGGCAAGTAGCACAAAAGTGTAAAGACTTTGATAAAATGCCCCATGAAGTTTTAGGATTTAGAGATCCTGTACTTCCTAGTGAAACAGAACGTAATGTAGGAGCCTGGATCCAGGAACATTATGGCAGCCTATATGAAAATCTTTCTCCTCATGGCTCACCTCCCCAACCCAGTGCAGATACGGTAGATATGCCAAGACCAATTGCCAGCCATACCTTGCAACCTTCACCCCCCCCTCATGCTGAGGACCTGAACAGACTCTCACAGACTATGCCTGGAAGGAAAAAGCCTCCCCCTCCTCCACCAAAGAGGTCAGACTCAACCCACTTGAGTACACGACAATGACGACTGCGACGCTAGTGGCCACCTGTCTTGTTAAGCATTACCCCACTTGCACCTGAAAGGAGGCTTAGTGTTATTATATATGTAAGATTGTTACTTAATGAATGTTGCCATGGTTCACAGAACCCTTAATTATGGTTGGGCTATGTTAGAACAATGGTGATATGCCGGTGCTGATGAAGTGGCGGTGTCGAGGGGGACGGCCTTCTCACCGACCTTTACTGCATGCCTCCAGTCAAACTGGTAAAGGCAGTCGTCATGACTTAAGAAGTCATTAGTATAATATTTCCATTTGAATATGAAATTATATTTCTTAATGTCCCTATTGATGTAAAGTACCTTTGATTTTAGCATTAGGGAAATTCCTTGTTACATGTATTGTGGTGAGCAAAATGATGGTTTCTTCCAATGGTGCTACAATGTGGGCTGGTCATTGGACAGTAATGGAGAGGTGCCCAGAATCAGCTTGAACCTAGTTACTGTTGGCATTCAACTAACTAGCTTGACCATGTATATTTCTAGCATATGCAGATAGCTAGTAAGGCTTGCAGCTATTGGTCATAGCCAGAAAGTTGGCATGGGTTGCCCCCATAAGAAACCTGCTCTCACATTTACATGGTACCAGTAACTAAAGGTCATCCAGTTACACCAGCAGTATCACCAAGCATCAGCATTGATAGTCAGTGTTTAAGCATGATGGAGTTTACTCTGTCAGTGGCCTATATCGACTTAATTACAGATAAGAAACAAGTATTTTATTTGGTCAATGCTGACTGCTTTTCTGTTTGTTTAGGAAAAAAAAACAAGTAGCTTAAGTACTTGGTGGTATTGACTTTATGTTTTGACCAGTTAGTTATGAAACCAAATGTGTAAAAGTGTATATTGTACATTGAATATGTTTTTTTGTATTTTTTGTAAAGATGTTAACACTGTCCCTAGAGCCTTGTGGCTGTAGGATGGGCAGGAGTTTTTTACCATTTTTACTGTAACAATTTATTTTTATGTTTTAAAGTGTTTGATAATGTGCATAAGAAAATTTTCCTTGCTTTTCTTTGACTAGTATCTCTAATGTTTCTATGTGCAATTATGGGTCTTGAAGAAGAAAAAAAAAAAAGAATTGTAATCAGCTGGAAGAAAGAATTTTATATGTAAAAAGCTAAGAGCACATTAACCTGCCTGCCAGATTTCATTTTATGTAAAATAGATCCATCCATATTATTATATTATGCCACAAACTTCGTACTTTGAGGGGTTCTAGTACTTCCAACCATGCTTTGAAAATCTTTTTCAAAGGGAATATTAATATTGAGACCAGACCTTTATATCTTGTATTATGATATTTACAAAGATTTGATGATACTGCAGTTCAATATTCAGACAAGAGCTAGGAGTTATGTGAGCTGTGTAGTTACGTCTCTTATGAAACCCAGATGTCTGATTTTGCGAGTGTGAAGGAGTATCTCTTGTAATTTGTTTTTTGTTGTTTATGAGAGATTGATTTAGACTATGTATTATTTATTATAAATATTGCTAGATATTGTAAATGTATCAATTATTTATTACAAACAAATGAATATTATTTTGTCCTTACCTATAAACTTACTATTTGAGTTTATGACTATGAAATCAAGAATTGGTATATATATTTTTTTTTTTTTTTTTTTTTTTTTTTTTCCCCTCCAATTTATGGACTGGTAAAAGATGTCAGTTGCAAATATTCTATTGCTGAATTGTAAATACATCCCAACATTCTAGAAACTTCTGGTGTTGGTAATTGACTGGGGAGGTATTGAAACAGTGCAAATGCTCTTTCTGTTTTTCTTAATGAGTGGCGCTAGTAGTTATTATTAAAGAAAGATCTTTAGGTTTGGTCTCAGTAAAAAGATGTATCAGTTATATCTGAGCACTTTTCTTCTTTCTGCCATCATTAGTGAAGTTAAAATAGTTAAATTGTTGTCATCTGTTTTCGTACAGTATGTCTTACTGATGAGAATTTTATTTCAACTAATCACTGTCAATTTGTTATGGATGTACCTTTGAAAACGTTTCAAGTTAGGTACTTACACTAAAATGAGAAGTCAACACATAAGCATCAAGACAAAGAGAACTGAATTATGGTATAGACCTCAGCAGTAAGTATGTATTTGTCTTTTCCATCTGCTTGATGCTTCAGTAGCGATTATATACAAAAAAGTGTGGGCGACTTTTCTGGGTCCTATGTAAATCTACAAAATTTTGAACATATACATATATATACATTTATATATATATTTATTCTCTGAGGGATTAAGTACATCTTTTGGTAACTGCAGTTAATATTTTTCAGTATATAAAGAGGTTGACTTGCATGAATTAAATGAATACATGTAATCCAAAAAGCTGTAATGAATATAACATTTTATTGAAGCCATGACCTTAGATATTGCATACCTTGCAGTATGAAATAGTGTAAATGTTGTGGCTAGATGAAACATGTTCCTGTTTGTTTCAGAAATATAAGCTTCACTCCATTATGTATTCCAAAGGCAGTCACATCAGCAGCTTTTCTTTTCTTCGGTTTATCGATTATGTAAACATATACTTGTATTATAATTCTTGTTTTTTTTTTGTGTAGGTTTTGTGTAGCTAATGTCTTACTTTCATTAGTGTTTTATGTGCTATTCTTGTAAATGCATGAGAGAATTGTTGCTAATATTGTTTTTCTATTTCAAGAAGAGCCAATTAATGCGGGTCTTCATATATAAATTATATTTTGTATCCCTGGCAGCCTCTTTGTCCACCCTCCCCTCATTCTAATTTGCATTTGTTAAAAAGAAATCAGTAGTTTTCCCCTATTTCAGCCTGTTTGATTTAATTCTTTATATAAACCAACCACTCTTGCCTGAGCGTCCAAATTGTGTAATCTTTAAAATATAATTACTGAGCTGTCACTGTCTGCGTCTGGTCTCCTAGTCTTCTTCCCTAAAAGACCGCCCGAGGTGTGTCAGTCTCAGCTTACCTCAAGCTGCCGGCCTTCTTCACCTGCTGTAGCAGACTCCCATGGGATAAAATTTTGAACCCAAATCTTCCTGAATACCCCTTAAGTTTATACCTTCTCTTACCGATGTCTTTGTCTCCTCTGGTTTCTAGAGGGTCTATCATAGGTAACTGGAATAAGGGCAGATGATGGCCCAGAATCCAGTGGCCTTGTGCCAACTTCCACATTGTACAGAAATTATATATACACAATAATAAAAAATATCTTCATGAAAATGTGTAGTGGTTTCTTTTCCCTTGGAAATGTTATGATTCTGATTAAAATAAGTAATTTTTTATTAGTTTTGTTGTAAAAGACTGTAAGGAGTAATTATCAATAAGTGAAAACTTGCTTCTATTTCTTTGATTCAAAATAAATTATTATTCATTTATTTCAAATTTTTAGCTGCATCAACAGTTCAAAATACAGTGATAGGGTGGATGCTTGGGGTGAAGCTCCTGGGTAAGGAAGTTTTTTCGATTCATAAGGTCGTGCTTGTGGATTCCCAGAATTGTTGTTATTAGCTAGAACAAATAAATGTACTAGACATCAAAGGTCATGTAGCATTATGTAGAGAAGAAGGTCAAAACGAGTAATCAATTAGGAAGAAGAGGATGAAGAAGGAAAGGAAAGGGGGAGGAGAAATGACCATGCAAAATTGAGATGACAGCTGAGGTCCAAGGTGGGGGTGATCCCCAACACTGGGCCTCAATCTCTTGTCTCCTAAGCCCCCTACAACAACAATGAGCAATGAATTGGGGGGGTCCAAAAGAAATTTTCCCACACAGTATTGTCTTATATCGGATAATACAGTAATCAGTTTTTACATAAAAGGTAACAATGCATATAGTATATTTTTCTGTATCCAAACTGTTATTCATGAATAATTCAAATTTAAACAAGGGTAAGGGCATGAACATAACCATTTTTATTAAGTGGAGAAATGTTTAGGTATCAGTTCAGTCAATCATCTGACCAGCTTTTTTCTGAAAATTTTTAGTATATTTGAGGTGCCAAGTAGGCTGTCTTGCCTCTGCTTATATCTCAATTTTTGAATGATGAAGATGAGAATGGTCTCATTTTATGTCTTGGAAGTAGCTATGCCAATAATATTAGTACACACAAAAAATTATAATGTGAAAATCTGATAGGTTAATCATTTTTATAATGTCATTTTAGAATTCAGAATCCTTTTGAGCTTATAGATCATACCTAAAGGATACAAACAAAAATCTAAAAAATGGCAAAACACGGAGTTCTGACCAATTTCAATTTGATATCACTTGTATATAGTCATCATCCCAAAGAAAGGAAGAAAATTGTAAATTATGCTTTATACTTGATATTTTGTCTTAAACCAAAGGAAAAGACAGGTAATTTTTTGGGGATATCATCTATTGAAAGAAATTGTATTTTTTAAACATTTATTAATTTCCTGGTTAAGGAACATACACAGACAGTATTGCAGTTATGGTATGCAGAATCATATTAGAAAAAAATAATGTAAGTAATACTAGCAAATAATGTTTTGAGGTCAATTTCAAAAGGCTAGTTATTTAAACATTATACTATCCTACCAAGAAATGTCTACATCAAATATTCTGTCCGTAGGCATACCTTTCCACTCTAATTACATGCAAAATTTTGCCATTGACAATGCATGCTTCACTGAAAATGCAGTGCTCATATATGCAATTTTCTAGATGGATTTTCCTTTAGTTCTATGAAGTGAAAATATACATACCAAAAATAAAGCATGGTAAAAATAAAATGAATTCTTTTGGAGGGAGCGCACTGAATCTTGAATTCTTTTAAATAATTAGTTAATATTCCATTTCTGGACTGAAACAATAGCTAATTCGCCAGATGGCCTTCTTAACATTCACTCGATATTTCCTTCAGACTTTTGCAATGTTAAGATTTAAAAAATGGCTGTATTTAAACAACAGTATCATTTAGTCTGCCTCTGAATTTTTCATATCCACAAGAATACAAAACAAACTTGATAAAACAAAAACTTCAAATATTACTTTATTACCTAGACTTAAATACAGTATGTATATTCAATATAACTGAACTGACAATAGAAAACTGCTCATATGTGTTGAGAGACCATCAAATGCCTCTACTTACATAACTGTATTACTGCTTTGTGATTACTAAACTACAGATGACTAGCATTACTGTTCCCTTCAAAGGGGGGCAAAAAAGCAATATGTTTAGTATACATGTTTTAAAGAGAGAACAAAATGGAAAGAATATGTAATGAAATCAGATGTATACCTCAATCTGAGCCTCCCAGAATTATTTTTTTTATTTTGCATATATGATCCAAACTGCATTATAGGCAGAAGAAAAAATGTGTATATATCTAGTCTTAATAGTCTGTACCATAACAGTTTATTTCAAACTACTGCTATTCAAACTTCATCATTATAAAGGTAAGTACAGCAGAGATATTCCAGTCGATTAGTCTGGATTTCAATTTTCAAGATTTTGCATATATTTCTAGATGACAATTTTCTGTATTTCTTGTGATATCAGACCTTGTCTTCATTTCTAATCCAA
>NC_061860.1:17771718-17774218 GCF_019202785.1 Penaeus chinensis
AGACGGAGGAGAGGAGAGAGAGAGAGAGAGAGTGAGAGAGGAGGTGGGAGGAGGGGGAGAGGAGGGAGGAGAGAGAGAGGAGGAGAGAGAGAGAGAGGGAGGGAGAGAGAGGAGAGGAGAGAGAGAGAAGAGAGGAGAGAGAGGGAGAGAGAGAGAGGAGGAGAGAGAGAGAGGAAGGAGAGGAGGAGAGAGGGAGATAGGAGGATGAGAGAGAGAGAGAGAGGAGAGAGGGAGAGGAGGAGAGGAGAGAGAGAGTGAGAGAGAGAGAGAGAGAGAGAGAGAGAGAGGAGAGAGAGAGAGAGAGAGGAGAGAGAGAGAGAGAGAGAGAGAGAGAGAGAGAGAGAGGGAGAGGAGAGCGAGACGAGATGAGAGAGAGGAGAGAGAGATGGAGAGCGAGACGAGGAGAGAGAGAGAGAGACGAGAGAGAGAGGGAGTGAAGAGGACGAGAAGAGAGAGAGAAGGAGAGAGAGAGAGACGAGAGAGAGAGAGAGAGAGAGAGCGAGAGAGAGAGAGAGGATGAGGAGAAGGAGAGAGAGAGAAGAGGAGAGAGAGAGAGGAGCGAGAGCGAGAGCGAGAGCGAGAGACCACTACTAGTTGTTTCATCTACTTTACACACAAAAAGTGCAGGAGCTACTGTATGAGGATGTACTAAAAAATAATAATAATACATTCTCTTGATACACATGATACACAAGTATAAATACAAATATGAAAGTGTGTGAGTGTGTGTATTACATCCCAGACATCAAATGGAAACCAAACTATGTGCATTCAAATATCAGTAAACCTTGGTATGAAACTCAGGAGACTTATTACAGATAGTAATCTTCAAGGCAAATTAATTACATCCATTTTACACCAAAATCATCCAGTAACACCACCCTTTATTTTAGAGATGCAACTACAGCACAACTTGCATGTCTTAGCAAATACTTCTGCGTTTAGCATGATATGGGTCTTTTTGTTACTGAACCTTCAGTAAAGAGTTCTCCTGTATGTGTCATTGCAGGATTTTTACTATATAAAAATAAAATGCCTTATAAACAGAATCATGCTTTTCCTCAAAAAAATAAAGAGACAAAAAGAAAGCTAAAAAACTACACAGCATAGAACCAAACCATAACCAGCTACCTACTGTGCGATAAATAAAGTGCACACAAAGCCACAAAGAGCAGGCTGTAAAATTCTTGCATGGAGCACCATAAAAAACCACCACCTTACCCAGCCATGACTAGTCAGCATGAATCATATAGACCCAGAAGGCAAAAAAGGCAACAATAAAAGCCATGATGATCTGATAAGGAGTGTATCCCATTTTTAACTTTTAATTTTTTTTTTAAACGCCACCAACTTTAGAATGCCTGCTTCTAGCTCTTACGGTACACTCTTGGTCTGCTGGTTTGTTGTTTAGGCTTATCTGGAAGAGATGGAACTTGGTAAGTATAACTAGTGTATAAAACATGAGATGTTTTAAGATAAATATTATTATGCATAATCAAGATTCATTCTTGAGGTCTTGCAACATAAGAGCAAAGTATTATGTACTTTGTACATTCTACACATCTATCTTATACTTTCTACAAATTTGCTGAGATCAGTATGTGTCCTTGAAAAGGCCCAGCAGGGCATTTAATTTGCACTCTTTACAAAAGTTAAATGCTGAGCTTATATGTGAAAGTCTAAATAAATACTAAAAAAAGGTTTTGTTATTTAATTAAAATATTATTAATAGGTTGGGTCCATATACAGTTTCTCAAATCATGATCAAGATTGTAACAATAGATAAGATTGAAGCTGGAACTATACTCAAGTCACGGATTACTGCCTTTCCGATAACGCCGATGCACACCACCTAGGCGCCAGGGGAGTCAGACCTAAGCTTTATCGACTCAAATCCTGATTCTTTTTGTATACAATGAGTATTCTATAATCTATAAAATTTGTAAAATAAAACTGTTCATAGTATCATCAAAATGATTTAAAGCCAGCCTAAGAGAATTCCTGCACACTAGTGCCTATATAATATTGGTTCCAATATTGAGGTGTTTGGCACGGCAGTCAAAAACTATAATTCACCTAAAATAACAATATCTGGACATTAAGCCATCTATTAGGATCCGTGAGGCACAGATTTCATGAATACCAAGAATATTTAGAGGGATCTAGTCAGACCTGCTACAAACACAAGAGGACAACGCAGTAGAAAGAGACAAAGAGAACAAATTGAGCAAAACTGATTTTTATGAAATATATCAGACAAAGCACATAAAGTCTAGAACATTTGCTTCATACCTTCTAGAAGCCTAAAACCCTGACTCTGATTTTCTAGTATCCAGCAATATATCATTATTTGTTATCAACAATGAATTAATAAAAATGGCACAGACTGTTAGTAATTATTCAACCAATCAAACTAAACATCGATAATTATAATATAATCTTTCCTCTGGTACACTGTGATAATTACTAAAGTTGTAAGAAAAAAAAAAAAAAAATACAA
>NC_061860.1:17791718-17801718 GCF_019202785.1 Penaeus chinensis
CAGGCACAGCTGCTGTGGCCTCATATGTAATGAAATGGCTGACTCTGCAGGGTGCATTGCTCTTGTTAACAAATACTGTATTTTATTTCTTCATTCCTGAACCATCACCGTAACAATGAAATGTATATGGTATAAATGGCATGATGAATTCTGCAATATCTGTTTATATGGCAGATAGAAAGTTAAATATATACTCATTATGAATTATTAATTGTAGAGAGATAGCAGAGAGAGAGAGGATAGAATGCCATTAAGCATTGTACAGTCATTGCAATTGCTCTTTGCAGTTTTTGTTTGAACTCTTTATACATTAATATTGTATTGCCTTCTGCATATGAATTGTTTTTGTTCTGGTTATAGTTTCACCCAACAATTTTCTGCTATGCCTTATGCTTTACTGGTAATGCATATAGTGCTGTGATTGAATGTGTACCTCTTTCCCATTGCTAATAAGTATTTTCATTATGCCTACCCCTCCTCCCAGTGATGTTTGGTGACCTGTGGGATATAATTTTTTTGTTGTTGTTTTGCTCTTGTTTCAAAAAAATTTCCATGTATGACAATCAGGATTACAGTAAAAAGAAGTGTATGGATACCTTGATTATAACTTAAACTTTTCATCTATGGCCAAAGGTGCACAAATAAAAAAATAAAGAAGATACAGGACAGTCCCCATCATTTTCGAAAGTCCCCATCGTGTTTACCTTGCAAGGATCAAAACAAAATTCCTGTAATCTATCATGTATTACTATGGACTTGTGAGAATTATTATTTTGTAATCACCAGTGTCTGTTTTTCTGGGTTCATGTTTGTCATTCATTCTTTTAGTTCTACTACTTCTTCTTCATGTTTTGGTTATTATTTATGCTATTCTGTACAATAACCTTCTGCGCATACGTGTTTTGTGATGCAGTTGTATTTATTGTATTACGATAGGGGATTTGGATTATGTGTAGTCCCGTAGATTTTTACCAAATGGTGGGTTTGATTGGGTAGAGTTTCATGAGGCGATTTTAATTTTTTTTTTTGTGCTTATTTTACATATTTCATGCCTTCCCCTGCTATCGGGACTTATCTAATCACATCAAGATTGTTTGGTGGTGAATGCAATGGAAATGATCGTCAGAGTTGTTCACATCACACAGAAATAAATCTGATGATATAAGTATTGTCCGAGATAGTAAAAAAAATTAACCCATGTTTCTTGGGTGGGGGAGCATTAAGTTGTGCTGTATGCATTTCATACAAGGTTGTCAATGAACAAAATCATATTAGAAAATCAATGAAAAAGGCAAACATTACACTTTTAGCAGCAGCGTCAGGAACAGTGGACAGGTGTAGGTTAGTGTTGCTAACAATCTGCTCCCTTTCTGGCTGTATCCACTACATTTAACCTAACCTAACCTTACCAAACTTTTCATCACTGTTCCTTCGTGTTCCTTACAATACTTCACTGTATCTTACCTAACTGTACCCTACCCTACCGTATCTTACCTTACATATGTACTTTTACATTTTCTTTTAACTTTTACATTTTCTTTTTACCTTTTCCTTTTACCTTTTTCTTTTACCTTTTCCTTTTACCTTTTCCTTTTACCTTTTTCCTTATCCTTTACTTTTATGAAATTAAAGCAGTTTTCAAATAATCAACTCCAATGATGCAGTGGATTGTTAGCAACACTGCCAACCTCCCCATGTTCTTGCTCCAGCTCCAAAAATGTGTTATGCACCTCTTCGTTGATTTTTGTTTGTGTTTTTTGTTGAATTTTAACCACATATGAAATGGGTAGAACGGGCTTTCATGCTCCCCCAACCAAAAAAACAAAAAACCTTATATTGCATAGGTTCCCATAAGATCATTAGGGATGAGGGGTAGACATAACTAGAGAGCTAGACAGTTGCGATGAGAGTGGTACATGGTCAATCAAAGCGTTACATGCATCACTAAAAAATAAAAGGGATGTCAAAAATGCATTACCTTGTAAAATTGCATGTAGTATCCATTATCTCCAAAATATTTTAGTGATGTAAAGGGATGTTGTAAAAGGATTAATTAGCTTGTCTAAAGAAACATTTGAAAAAATGCATGATGAAACTAGAAAAAGTACAGGATGAAACACCCAGAGAAGAAAGAAATAAAACTTCTTTTCTTGGTCAGCTGATGTGTGGTTCTCCATTATAGTACTGGGATGCACTTTTATAATATTCAGACAATTTTATTTCTAAGCATTTGGTGTATTATACTGTATTTATAATGGTTTTCATTTCAGTATGAAAGTTATCCCCTCGAGACAACCGAGAACTTCCAGTATGCCGACAGGTTAGAGGAGTTTGGTGACCGAAGCCACTATCCAACCTACTCCATACCTGAAGAGGTCAAGAAATACATTACTTATTTCAGGGATGCAATAAGGGATGGCAATGTCTATGACGTCCCTCCTCTTTATGTTGAGTAAGTTCTTGACTTTATTTTGTAGTTGTTGAGGAAGTCGCAATACCCTCAGAGACTAAATTACTTCATCCAACAACCTTAATGGTAAAATACACCATGCAATTGCTGTATTTCCCAAGCTGTGGGCTCCACCTATGGACCCCCACTTGATTGCCATGTGTCCACACAGTATTAATCTCAACCTATATTCTTAATTTCTGTTGTTATTCTTTGCCTGTGCTGATTAACTCATATATCATAAGTGTAGTTTTTTCCTCTCTTTATGACAATGTTGTCATTTTGTAGATGTCCCTTTTTTCTTTTGATGACATATTTTGCCAAGATATACAATTTTAAACATAATACAGTCCTTCATTAGTTGCTTGTACCCACAGCTTTAACCGCTTAACCGAGGAGTACTACAAGACACAGTCATGGCCCGATGTTGAGGACCTGTATGGCAACAAGCTGGTTGAGCAAGAAGGTCGGGATGACATCTTCCTTATCCTCTACCGAGAGTTATACTATCGGCACATTTATGCTCGAGTGCCAGGAGGCCCTACCATCCCACAGCGGTTTGAGTCCTACTATAACTATTGCAATCTCTTCAATTACATTCTCAGTAAGTTGTGTGTGTGGGGGGAGGGGGTCTGTGTTTCACATATTTGTTTAACCCAATGCCGACAGGCATGGAATGCATGTACATGCCGTGCCCCCTTGTAAGTTTACTTGTTTAATTGTTTTTACACATAGATGACTACATTTGTACTAAGTCACCAGTGAGCCAATTACGAGTATTATATTTTACGCTCTCTAATTTTGCTGTTACTAATGCTTATAACATTGTAGTAATTATAATGTTTATGATAAAAATAACACTGTCAATATTCATAGCACTAGTAAAAAATAAATTTTTCCCGCCAATTCAAGGAAAGGTGAAATTAGGTAAGGTCACAAGGTCTACTAATTGACTTCTTTGTGGCTAAGCACTAGCAGAGCCATCTATGTGCAGAGACATTTCACAGAAATATAAAATATGAGCACAGCCTATTATGTTTGTTTCTGAGCTTGGTTTTTCATCATGTACCACACCTTTATTTTATTATTTCCATTTGTTATACAATGAAAGAGTTTGATACTCTTTCATTCCAAATTAAACATTTTTAACATTTTAGTTTTAGTAGACTCTGCCAAGATTTTTTAAAAAGTCAGTCAGTGATTCATCTGCTCATCTGCATTATTTATTATTATTAAAATATCTTTATCTCAACAGGTGCAGAGACTCCAGTGCCTCTAGAATTACCCAATCAATGGCTCTGGGAAATCATTGATGAGTTCATTTACCAGTTCCAGTCCTTCTCCCAGTTTCGTTCCAAGCTTGGCAAGAAGAGTGAACCTGAGATTGAAATGCTGAAGGAATCTCCCAAGATATGGAATGTTCACTCTGTTCTGAATGTTCTTCACTGCTTAGTTGATAAGTCTAACATCAATAGGCAGCTTGAGGTGAGGTTGAATGACTGGTAAATGGAGAGGATTTAACTTGGTTGATTAAGCAAATAAGATAATAGATTATATTTTACATTTTTCGTCCTAGATTTTTTTTATGTACTATTGTTGATGTTTATGGGTTAGATCTAGTGTTTTCACATTTACAGCCGGAAGGATTTTTCAAACTTGATAAGAAAATTAATCCGTTAGCTTTTTGTTTGCAAAAACATTTATATTAATTTAGTGCAGTTGGCTAATATAGTCCTGCTGTATTTTTGTCAGCTTACAACACTTATTCATGTAATACTAAGCATACATTCATTTTTAGTCTGTTGAACTAATCCAGGAATGAGCTTAGCATTCTTAGGGGAAGCAAAAATAAGTGTGAGTTTTATACTTTGTCTAATATGAAACGTTTTTCATATTCATTCCAGAGCTAGATTTACTTACAGAAATATAAGAATATGATGCAAATTTATGGGATATTTATATCCAGAGCATTCCAAGTCAGTACTACATTAATTGACAACAATGCAATACCTAGATTTCTGAGGGAATGTGCAAATTTACAATATTTTGCAGTAACCCAACCCCCCTAAAAAATTTCAGGTTTGGGAAGCATTAGAAGGCTTTTTGAATAGTAAGATTTTAAAATGGCAGATATCTTCAAAATACCAAAATTCACATTTTTAACCCAATGGCGCCGGGTATAGCAAATTAAAAAAACCTCTACGCTCTGGCGAACGGCGGCAGCGCGCCGACTCTGAGCGCGTGATATCGGTCCATCAAGCCGAATCATTGCCTCGGGGCGTTTTGGCGCGGCGCCGCTGCGGACAGCCGCACGCCTCACATCGTGCGTATTGTTATGACGGCGATAGCCGTGACCTGTCGCCATTGGGTTAACACAAGACAGTCCATTGATGTCAAGCCTCCAAGTGTGGTACTAGTCTTCTATTTTTCTTCCTTTTTCTCTCCTTCTCTTTCTGTAGCACATTGTCTTTCTCCTTTTTTTGCTTGAACTAATGGATGGTCTCAAAAACTCCACTTTCCATTGTCAGGTGTACACAACAGGTGGAGACCCAGACAGTGTTGCAGGGGAATTTGGCCGTCACCCGCTCTACAAGATGTTGGGCTACTTCTCCCTGATTGGACTCCTGAGGCTTCACTCTCTTCTTGGGGACTATTACCAAGCTATTAAGGTGAGTTATCATTGTAATGTGCGTATATATGCATTTGTGTATGTATGAAATGTACATGTATATGTATGGGTGTATTTGTGTATGTACATGTTTATGTATGTGTATGTGTATGAATATGTATGTGTATATATGTGTCTGTGTTGTATGTGCATGCATGCATACATGTGTACGTGTATGTGTATGTGTGCATGTTGAATGTGTGGATATATATATATATATATATAATATATATAATATATATATATATATATATATATATATATATATATATATATATATATATATATATATATATATATATATATATATATATATATATTTATATATATTTATATATTTATATATATTTATATATTTATATATATTTATATATATTTATATATATTTATATATATTTATATATATTTATATATATTTATATATATTTATATATATTTATATATATTTATATATATTATATATATATATATATATATATATATATATATATATATATATATATATATATATATATATATATATATATATATATATTGTACGTGCTTGTGTGTATTGTATGTGAGTGCATTTAAGATATCTATAAATAACAATATTATTTGGAATAATAATTTTAATACATGTTTATTTCCTGAAAGTTTAAGGAATGCAGTAAACAAGTGAGATAAAGTAGGCATAGTAATTGACTTCTTGATGTCAATGCACTTATGAGATTATCTGTGTATAAACAAAAATGATATAGCAGAACCAATGTGATTGATTTAAATGCCTGGCATCCGTAGATTAACACAATGCTGCTGGGAAAATGCTGTGCTCATTTTTTTTTTTTTTTTTTTTTTTTTTAATATCTTTGCACATAGATGGCTCTGCAAGTGCTTAGCTACAAAGGAGTCGATTAGTAAGACCTTGTGACCTTATCTGATTTCACCTTTTCTTGAATTGGTGGGAAAAACATTTTTTACAATAATGCTATGAATATCGAGTGTTATTTTTATTACAGACATTATAATTACTATAATGTTATTGAAATTAGTAACAGCAATTTAAGATAACATAAAATATTTTAAAAAATCAAGGTAAAGGGTAAACATAATTGGCTCATTGGTGACCTAGTAAGTGTAGCCATCTTTGTGTAAAAACAATTAGTAAAATAAACTCACAGTAGGCATGGCAATTATGTACATGTCATGCCTGACATTTGGGTTAATATGTAGTATATTTATATGTTTATGCATGTATTTATTTTTTTGCTTGTTTATTTATTAATTTTTTTTTTTACTCTGTGAAGTTTCTTTGGATCTGGAGGAGAGAGAGTGCATTTACTTAGCCATTTATGAAACTAAAAGTTGTGATAGTCATTGATAGGAAATACTATTTGCAGCAGTTTAAAGTTTATTCATGTTTCAGGTTTTGGAGAACATTGAATTGAATAAGAAGTCAATGTATTCGCGTGTGCCTGCCTGCCAGATCACCACATACTACTATGTTGGTTTTGCATATATGATGATGCGTAGGTATGCCGATGCCATCAGAACCTTCTCCAATATTCTTGTGTACATCCAGCGCACAAAGGCCATGTTCCAAACAAGGAACTACCAGAATGACCAGATTAATAAGCAGGTTTGTTTTTTCATGTTCGTTATTGTCACATATTCCTTGGAATGTAAAATTGACTATCGCCCAAAAAATTCAGAAGCATGCATTTGGTGAGATATTGGGGTAGCTAATGAAGAAAATGATTCTAAATGCAAGTGTCAGAAAACATTGGCAATGTTGCTGCTATAAGCAGCTCTAGATTTCACTTCAACATGATTGTCATTTGTCTTAGAAATAAAAAGTAATGCAGGATTGGAATTATTGGTCAGGAAGGCACCCTTCTCTCAGGTGTCTGCTGCAGTGTTTAGTTTTTGTTTGTTTACAGTTCTATTGAGAATCGGGATGTACAGTGGTTAACATTACAATGGTTTAATGAATCTGTGTCTTATCCTTATTTCTTTCTTTCTTGTAGACTGAGCAGATGTATATCCTTCTTGCCATCTGCATGGTGCTTCACCCCCAGAGAATAGACGAGGCAGTGCAGTCTTCATTGAGGGAGAAAACTCTTGCTGAGAAAATGTCTCGCATGTCTGTAAGTATCATCATTTGCTTTGTTGATGCTTCCTTTGTATAAGAGAGGCACATTGCTTTTTCATTGTTGTGTCCACGTAAATCCCCTTAGAAATACTCATGTATGTTAACCCAATGCTGCTGGGGAAAATGAACAAAAAATGAAGAAAATGCTGTGGCTATTTTCTATATTTTTTTTGTGAAATGTCTGCCCATAGATGGCTCTGTTAGTGCTTAGCCATAAAGGAATCAATTATTAGAACTTGTGACTGTGCCTGATTTTAAATGGCGGGAAAAATGTATTTTTTACTAGTGCTATGAATATCAATGGTGTTTTTTTTATTATAAAAATTATAATTATTAAAATGTTTTTTAACGTTAGTAACAGCAAAATAAGAGAACGTAAAATATTTTGTAAATCAAAGAAAAGGGTGAACGGGCGAGACTGGCAATACTCGTAACTGGCTCATTGGTGACTTAGTACAAGTGTAGCCATCTATGTGTAAAAATATCAAACAATTACTCACAGTGGGCATAGCACGTACGTACACGTCATACCCGTCGGCATTGGGTTAAAAGGACTGTGAAAGTAGACATATTTTAGTGTGACTTTATAATATCAGTCAAACATTTTGTGACTATGGAAATACAACCCTTTGTAGAATTGACTAGGTACTGTAGTATTTGTTATTCTGCTCATATTACCTGTGATTACAATGAATCAGATGGGTATGAATTATGAAAAAAAAAATCTTCATTTTATGGTGTATTGCTGTAAAATAAAGAAATATTGTATAGTCTATTATTGCTAAAAAGAAACCTTTTTAAGAAGATCTAAAATTTTCTTAACAATATTTTTTGCCCAACAGCGTAATGATACGGCAGAATTCACTGCCAGTTTCACCTTTGCGTGTCCCAAATTCTTGAGTCCTGTCCCGCCTCCATTTGATGCTGCCTCTGCCAACTACCATAAAGAACCCTTCCAACAGCAGCTGAAGGTAAGTGCATGTAAATTCTTTAATTTTTTTCATGTAAGTATGATATTATTTATTTTTAGCAGGGTAACTCACTGAAGGTAAATCACATTTAGAAACATATTGTATAATGACTTTGAATTACTCAGGAATGTTCTATGACAAATGTATGTCTGTAGTCAGTGCTTTAGTTCTATGTCATCAAAAATACAATTTCATATTTTTGCAGCATTTTGTATATAATAGTAGTGAACAGGAGATTTATAACTTTTATAACCCTTTGTACACGGGCATATGTACTGTCCACTGTGAAATTTGTTGCATACAGGTGGCTCCACAAGTGATCAGCCAACATACCCTTACCCAATTTCCCAATTCCTTGAATTTGGGAGATTGTTTTTTTCTGATGCCACTTAAACTTATAGTTATTATTGTTGACATTATAGTTATTATAATTATAATTATCAAAATACTAACAGTAATAAAATAAATATGTTTTTCAAAAATCAAGAAAAAGTCAAGCATTTAGTAGGTAGATAAGACTAGTAATTGGCTCCTTAGTGATTAAGTACTTATGGAGCCATGTATGTATAAAGATGATAAGAAAAAAGGGAAAAAAAGAAGAAAGAAAGAAAGAAACTGGATGTGGTATGTATTTGTTCCATCCCATCTACCACGTGTTTTTGACTATACTTCTTTTATGTAGGTTTTCTTGGATGAAGTACAGCAACAACAGCAAATCAGTGTGATGAGATCATATCTGAAGCTGTACACCACAATGCCCATGGAGAAGATGGCCACGTTCCAAGAGATGAGTGAAGATGATTTCCGCAATGCCCTCTTGTGTTTCAAGCACAAGATGCGCAACATGGTGTGGACAAAGGGCACCTCTGGACTGCAGGGAGACTTCCAAAGTGATTCTGAGGTGGGTGTAGGGTCAACCACTAATAGGATTTATGGGAGTATGATTAAAACTCTTCAGATTACCTTGTTCTTTTCATATAACAATTAAGTTCACACAGCATTGGATGCTATTAACTTGTTGCCACTGGTGGCATGTACGTATGTGCCATGACATGCCTGGACTATATTCTGGTGGCATGTGCATACATGAAGTGGTGTGCCAATCCTGTTTTCCAGTGGCATGTATGGTCATACCGTGCACACTATGGTGAAACACGATCCCCTGGCAGCTGGGCCTGGACCACTATGGATATCAGGAATCCACCCGGTGGCATTGGGTCAAGGAAAATGTGAACTGAAGAGGTGATCTGGAGAGTACTTTTTCCCTTATCTGTAATTTATGTGTTCATTAACTTTACCATAAGTATGACATAATTTTCCTCAAGGAAATATCTCTATAATAACTGTATTTGTAATACTATTAGTAAGACAGATTCTTGCTGCAGCCCTACTCACAATTTTGACAAAATACCTAATGTATTTGGTGCTTGGCCACAACTATAATTTTGGTGATTTGGTAGTATTAGATTTTTTTTTTTTTTTTCATGTGTTTCTGATACTCTAGTGTATCTGATACATTAATCCAACAGTGACAGGCATCTCACTGATGAGATGGCCAAAAAACATACAGCAGCTAGTGTCTCATGTACAAGACACTCATGTTCTTGATTTATACTTCATTACATTGCCCGCTGTGTTGCTTCACGCATGGGTACCCCAGCAGCAGATAGTTATTGCTGTAGCTATCACCTGGAATTTAGGGTATTTTTCATTCATAGTTACCCATTGTAGATGTAACCCATCTACAATGTGGCACAAAATACAGGCATTAGGCTTCAGTG
>NC_061860.1:17839218-17841718 GCF_019202785.1 Penaeus chinensis
CAGGGAAGATCAAAAGGTCTACTAATTGACTCCTTTGTGACTAAGGACTAGCAGAGCCATCTAGGTGCAGAGACATTTTTTATTAATTTTCCCCGGCGGTATTGGGTTAATGTTATGATGTTTGTCATTAAGTAGGGTAGAAACAGTTCTACATGTGATGGAAAAAAGGATCATTCATGTTTTTTTTTGTAAAACAAGGGTTTAAATTCCAATGGGCAGTTTTGTAGCCAGTTCTTTTCATAATATAAACAAGCATTAATATACCTAGGGCTAATGGGAGAACCCATAGCATGGGTTAACACACACACACACACATATATATATATATATATATATGTGTGTTAACCCATATATATACACATGAATACATATATATATATTTATATATGTATAGTTATATACATATACATACTTATATATATTTCATATATATATGTATATATATTTATATATGTATATGTATATATATAAATATGTATATATATGTATATATACATATGTAAATATATATATATATATATATATATATATATATATATGTTATATATATGTATACATACTCATGTACATATGTAAATATTTACAAACTATGTATATATTTATGTATATATGTATATATAATATTTATACACATCTATACATATCTATATATATTCATACATATGTATATATAAATATATATATATATATTTGTATATATATACATATTTATATATATACACAGATATATATATATATATATATATATATATATATAAATATATATAATATGTATATGTATATATATATGAATGTATATATAAATATATATTATATATATTATGTACATATATATTTATATATAAATATATATATATATATATATATATATATATATATATATATATATATATATATATATATATGTAAATATGTATATATGTACACATACATTTGTATATTCATATATATATATATATATTTATATAAATGTATATATATATATATGTACACACACACACACACATATATATGTATATATGTATATATATATATATATATATATATATATATATATATATATATATATATAAATAAACACACACACACACACACACACACACACACACGGGCCTCCTCCACCCAGGATTGTCTCCCAGAGAGACAACCTGATGGGCAGGGTCGTCCACAGGGAAACAAGCTAGGTGCCCATAAAGCGTGAGTTGGCTATCCAGGATTATGCAAGTAACAGGTTGAATGCCAGTCTCACGGTGTAGCCATCGGTTGAACACATGGTCCTGCCAACTGTTCCCCATGATCCGACGAAGAGACTGGCAGTATCAAGGCCATAAAGACACGTAGCTTGGTCCTTCTGCATAGATACCGACATCCCAGAGATATGGACTACGCCACCAAGGTATGTAAAGCTCTCTGTGACTTCCTCACCGCAAGCATGGATCAAATGAACGGGTTCCCCTAACAGGCCCCCTAAGTCCTGAATCTTGGTCTTGGTCCAGGAGACCTCTAGGCCCAAGGGCTTCGCCTCATTGTTAAATGCATCAAGGAGCCGCCACCAGTGATTCCAGAGACTCAGATAGGATAGCAACATCATCGGCAAAGTCAAGGTTTGAGACCTTGATATTGCCGAATGTTGCACCACACTGACTTTGGATAGTAGCTCTGCTTATTTTCCTGTCCATACAGGAGTTAAAAAGTGTTAGTGCAAGGACACAGCCTTGCCTCACCCTTGAATTAACAGGGGTGAAGTTCGACAGGCCCACACCAGACTTTACAGCACTTTCAGTAACGGTATATAGGCTTACTATTAGGCCAATAATCCGTGTCAGAATTCCCCCAAGTCTTAGAATCTCCCATAGCGATTCACGATGTAGGCTGCAAGCAACCCTCGATCGAACTCACTAGGATACGGTCTATTGTGGACTTGTCAGGAGTGAATCCAGACTGTTCCGGTCTCTAGTGCCTTAATAGGTGATCACGAATCCATTTCAGAAGAATGTGGGAGAAAACCTTGCCTGGTACACTGAACAGTCTAGAGTCACGGTAGTTGCTGCAGTCCTAATGATCCCCTTTCCCCTTCCAGGGGTAAGGGGATCTGTGAGGAGGGCTTAGAGTTCAGTTTTCTCAGGGCTTGGTAGTCAGGGCGAAGGTCATTTACCAATAAATGACCTTTAACCTCCTCAGCAAGATTCCTGATGAACTGTTTCTTGTCCCATCTTAGCAGTGTCGGAGCCCAAGGCATAAATGACTGACACAAGTCCTGACTGACATTTATCTGAGCCATACGACACATTTCCTGCGCTGCTTCGAGTGTTTCGTGCTTGAAGGACTCCCACAGAGCAACTGGGTTCATCAGGTTTTCAAGTTCTATGAATCGATCGGAGACTGCTATGGCGAACCCATGCGCACACTCTTCCCTCAGTCTGTCCAAATCTAACACCCTAGAGTGACCACTGGAAGGACGAGGAATTTTGAAGTGGACTTGTAGGGTAGCCACTACCAG
>NC_061860.1:17859218-17864218 GCF_019202785.1 Penaeus chinensis
CCCCAGTCTAGACCGTGTCTCTGTGGAATGACTGGGGGACCCACAGAAACAACGAAGGTTCTCTCACGCTCGAAGGGCAATGGTTGTTGTGAGGCGAGCGAGTCCGGAGGCTGTGCTTGATGTTCTCCATCATCTGGTTTGGAGAAAAGAGAGAAGGTGTAATTTGTTTTGCGTTAAGAGAGAGTATTTTTATTAAATCGCTCTTACGTATATTAGTTTACTTCTTATTCTTGTATAATCTATTTTTGAACAGCAAAGGTAAGTCGAGTAACAACACCACACTGCACCAGTAACTGAACTCATTATATACAGAACTTCTCTTTACCTTTTTATTTTCTTTTGATACTTCTTCGTGTATCACTATCCGGTGTGGATAATTGTATCCAAGGATACAATTGGATGCCTTCTGCACGTCCAGAGGAGCAAGCCAAGGCTCATGTATATATTCCTGTGGCAGTGAAGCCAATTCAGGCACGTAGCGTCTGGAATGAGAACGAGAAGTTGAACAATAACGCAGTACATCGTTCGATACAGTGGCAGGGTATGTCTTTGGGATCAAGTGTAAAAAATGACGTAATTTTTGCTATGGAGAGTTCGCTTTATTCTATGATAATGGCATTGTCTATCCAATCAATGTAATTTAAAATACAATCATAACCAAGTTTATAACTGCTTTGAAAGGCTATAACTATTTTGAAATGATAAAAGACAAAGTTCCAGTCAAACCGCAGCAGGACTTGATTTGTATTTACCTTATATATTCCCCTGTCGGTTCTATCTTCCTTCCGTAACTAACTGGACATATGCAGCAGGTACTGTCTAACTGGCGCTCGAAGGCAGATGCGCTCACCCACATCCAGTTCCCTGAGCAGATAGCCCAGTCTGCGTCAATGAGGTACTTCATGAATACCTTTGGGGGAAAACAATAGAAACATTAGAAGAAATGCATTTAAGGCACGCAAACTCAACAAAACAAGAACCACTTTCAGCAATTACCAAGATACCTATATTCATCACTACTAATCACGGACTCTGCATTACTAATATAACCGGTCTCGCTTGAAAAAAAAATGTCATAGGTAGCAAAATTTAAATGAAAACACTGAAAACAATGTATGTAAAATCTAAATATGCAAAACACATTTATTATCAACTGATTAGGATAAAAAAGAGACTTGGCGAATCGGAGTTACTCCCGAGTCCCGGGTGAGTTGCCATTTATTCTTTCCTGAGAGTGGACGCTCTCTTATTATACGGAGATCTGAATACTTACTTTCAATCCTTCCTCCCAGCTGATCCACAAATCTCCCCGTGTTAGAAAGCAAGCAACCGCTGTCCTGCACACGTGATGGATCCAGCCTTCCTGTTAGGAAATTTAATACTGTAAGTGACTGAAACACGGATGTTGAACGTTTTTAAGTCAGACCCTGTTCTGTCTTCGCTAACTCAAGATAACACCATTTTTATTCACATCATATAGTCCATATAACAGGTATTATATCATGGTGCCTAATTTCTAATTCGAACGTATTCATAAACCGTCGTATTTCGTTCACAATTTTAAAGAATACATACCTTCCGGAGCTGTCGCATGCATGCGTCAATGAACGGGTAGCCTGTATACCCCTCTTCCCAGGCTTTGTAATTTTCACTGTTCCTAAACCACGGAATATCAATGCACAGTGGATTCCCAGAAACTTCATTATACTGGAAAAAAAAAGGAAAATGTTACTTTACGGGCCATATAACTGAGGAATTTGAATATAATAACAGTGATAATAATTCGCAAGAAAAAGAAAGAGGAGAGTGAGAAAATCATACAGAAAGAGAAGGGAGGGAGGGAGGGAGAGGGAGAGAGGGAGAGGGAGAGAGGGAGAGAGGGAGAGAGGGAGAGAGGGAGAGAGGGAGAGAGGGAGAGAGGGAGAGAGGGAGAGAGGGAGAGAGGGAGGGAGGGAGAGGGAGAGAGGGAGAGGGAGAGAGGGAGATAGGGAGAGAGGGAGAGAGGGAGAGAGGGAGAGAGGGAGAGAGGGAGAGAGGGAGAGAGGGAGAGAGAGAGTGAGGGAGAGAGGGAGAGGTGGAGAGAGAGAGAGAGAGAGAGGGAGAGAGAGAAGGAGAGAGAGAAGGAGAGAGAGAGAGAGAGAGAGAGAGAGAGAGAGAGAGAGAGAGAGAGAGAGAGAGAGAGAGAGAGAGAGAGAGAGAGAGAGAGAGAGAGAGAGAGAGAATAAACTGAGACTCACATGTGGGTTATTGGCAGCCATACAATAGAAAAATTCTCTCCAAACGAGCTGCGCCGTCAGGGAATGCAAGGGCGGCGGTATACCTCGGTGCAGTCTGAAGTAGATCTCTTGAATTTCCCAGTAAAACCTAACGAGAAAAGAAATATTTAGAGACTATTTAGACGTAACCATATCGAAGGAAAAAAATCCATATTCATTTCTCCGACATAATAATTCTCTTAACCCAAAATACATGCCATGCCCACTGTAATACAAGTTTATTTATTAAATTTTCACATAGATAGCTCTACACGTACTTAGTCACCAAGGAGTCAGTTATTAGTCCTACCTATCTCACCTGTTTACCTTTTCCTCGACTTTTGGATTTTTTTTTTTTTGCATTATTGAATTGTCTTAAATGTTATCGAGATTTTGATAATTTAATAATCATAACATCAATAACAATAGCAGTATCAATATCAACTGTATTAATAAGAAAAACACATTTTCTGCCAATTCAAGGAATGGGAAAATCAGGATTGGGCACTAGGGCTACTGATAGACTCCTTGCCGGCTGAACACACTGGAGCCATCTGTATGTAACAACATTCACAAAAAATACAGGGGACAGAGCATAAATCCGGAGCGGTTGGGTTAAATAAGTGAAAAAAAATCCACTTACTTTCTCACAGACAGGCAGCCGAAGCGTATTGCTGCCGACATACTCAACGAAGGTCCAAGAATATCGGGATTCACCTGGTTTGGCAAAATATTGCCATCCCTATGGAAAATAAGGATGCACATGTAATACTTCTGCTCTCTCCTTCCATCTTAAACAGATGTATTGCATATTAAAAGTCAGCGATTAACGCATTCGGTAAGATATTCTATAATATATCTACCTTGATTTTAATGTAAATTGAAATTAAGATCATAGTGATTGGTCAAGAGTAATTACCTAAAAGCATCTTCCTCGAGTTTGAGTCTCTTCTGAAGAAGAGCTAGCGCTGCTGTCTCTCCTCCTTCGAAGGCTGCGAGCTCATTATTTTCTGGGTAATAACCGAGGTCCTCTGGCGTTGGGACGTGGGGAAACAGCTGCAAACAGAGATAAAACGATTATTTAGATTTATCCTAAACTGAAAAAAAAAAAAAAACAAAAAAAACAACGGTGTTATTGTCTATAGATTTCCTAATGTGTACAGAAAGTCTACGGTAACTTTTAGCCTCATTTCAATATATCCTGTGCGGTCAAGATGAAAAATATAATACAGAAAAAAAGATCCTGTGCAGTTAGCTAGGGTGGTAAATAAAAGACTAAACTAATCAACCCACAACGACACGATGTTCTAGTGTATGGCAAATCTAGGCAGTCTTTTACATAGATCTTAAAAAAACTAAAACACAACATGCTTATTAAAAGAGGTGCCACTTACTCCTAATTTTGTGGCGAGTTCGTCAGTAAGTTCTCCAAAGAGGACATCTTCCCACTCCGGGTTTGGCGACGGCCGAGGAGGCATCCCAAGGGTGGATGTCACTTGCTGTAAAAGGAAAAATGTTTTTTTTTTTTAAAGTTATTTATAAGTATACAGATTCTTTTATTCCACAAACATTTTTTTCTTTGTTTTTATTCAGTTATCAACTTTCATCATCATGCAGTATTTCGCTAACTTACATAGTTCGTGTCATAAGCCTCACTCCATTCTGTCTGGAATTAATTGCTACCTTGGCCTTAGTGAGTGACTTCTTGCAAGAGTAAATTTTTCTTCTTCCTTTTCTATGTCCTCGGTCCTCTTTTTCCCTCTTTCATTCCTTAACTCTCTCCTCCCGCTCCCCTCTCTTTCTCTCTCTCTCTTTCTCTCTCTCTCTCTCTCTCTCTCTCTCTCTCTCTCTCTCTCTCTCTCTCTCTCTCTCTCTCTCTCTCTCTCTCTCTCTCTCTCTCTCTCTCTCTCTCTCTCTCTCTCTCTGCCCCCCACCTCAACCTACCCTATCCCTCCCCCCCCCTCTCCCTCTCATAGAATACTCACCAAGAACATTTCATAGGAGTGGGGTGGTTCTCCTCCATTGGCTTCAATGATCTTGGAAGGCTCCCACAGTGTGTTGGACATCTTCTCCACAACCTCGACGCCCAGTTCCTCGCACAGACGTCTCACCACCTTGTCGTGTTTGTCCCAGGTTGCGTCACAGTCCTTTAGATATTGAGTTGATCTTTTGAGTTAGGGCGATTGTTTTTTTTTTCTTTTTGCTATTATTTTCATTATCTTCATAACTAAGATTGTAGCAATAATAACAGCAACAAAAAAAGAAGTAACATCCTTAATAACAAGAATGAAGATAGTGATACTCCTTTCCAAACAATAAAAATAATGACGATAAAAATGAAAATCATAATTTTCCACCCTCTCACACTTGGGTAAACTCATAATCTTAACAAAAATGTGATCAAAGGCAGAGAGCCGTCGCCGCACACACACCTGTTCGAGAGTGAGCCTCGACATCCCTGCCTCTGTGTGTAGGATCTTGAAAATGACCGTGGGTTCGCCCTTCATCACGTACAGCTGGCCACCTAAGGCTCGGAGCTGGGCGTCCAGGTTCCGGAGGGATTCCGTCAGGAATTGCATACGGTTGTAGCCCATCAGTTCTGTCCGGCGGAGGCGGGGGAAAAAGGCGGCTCGAGTTAATTATTTGTGGGTACTGAGCACGAGAGTCTGTATTTTGAAAAAAAAACAAAAACATTTTGGAGCATCAGATTAGTCCCCTGTCTTCTAATAGAAAAAAAAAAAAAAC
>NC_061860.1:17888285-17895785 GCF_019202785.1 Penaeus chinensis
TGACAGTTTTGTTTGTGTTGACGGCCAGACTGCATGTTGAGTATGCAGTGCTGATTGTTATATTATATTGCATGCTTAGAGGGTTGGTGGTGGGATCACTTGCATCGTCGGCATACTGATTTTCGTCCGAGCTTTGAACCGAGACAAATTGAAAAGGCTTCCATCTAGGCGGCATCGGTACATAAATTCCCTGGTTATTATTTAGATTTAGTCAAGCAAGATGTGTAATTGCAACCATGTAGATGTTGAATACGGCAGGGGCCAGGACACAGTCTTGTCTTACACCAACTGTAACATAAATTTAAAAGAAAGACACCTGCAAAGATCCTGACTGACATTCCCCCATGAAGAGCTCTTAATATGGTAAAAAAAAAAAAAAAAATCTTTGAGTGCATCCATATTTAGCAAGCACAATCCATAGCATGTCCCTGTTGACTGTGTCAAAGGTCAATGATGCAGAGGTAAAGATTTCTGTGCTGCACTCTGCATTTCCCCTGCATTTGTCTGGCTACAAAATTCAGAATGTCAGAAGGGCTGCAATCTTTTCGAAAAACACATTGAATTTCTTTGGCATCATTCTGGTTGTTTTGGTCAAACCAGTCATGATGAGATATTTGTTGAAGAGTTATGTAATATGTCAGTGAAAGATGACAACACCTTTTCGATACTTTGTTCTGTGGTTAGGGTTTGTTCAGGAATGGAAAAGTCATGGAGTGACTGTGATAGCGTTGACTGGAGTTGAAAGTTACTTCTGTCATAGTTTCACTTTTCTTTTGCTTGCGTGCTGGTGGTCCGATTTTGAATCTTACAGGTGATCTCAGTCTTGGAGGTCTGATTTGCGAGTTATGATATAATCTATGAGATGCTAGCGCATCGAGCGATGGGGCACCCTTGTGGTTTTGTATTTGGACTTAAGTTGAAAATATGTGTTGGTGAATTTGCCCATTTGCATTCACTTTCCCCGAGCCATGTTTCCTGTTATTCCACTCCAGACCTCATGGTTGTTGCCAACCCTGACACTGAAGTCTCTGAGTAGGACTATTTTGTCTTGTGGTGAAATAGGATTTAGGATCCTTGACAGTTCTTCATAAAGCTGGGTCGAGGAGGGTTCTTACATTCAGGACCCGGTCACTAGATTGGTTTTGACCACACAAGTGATGACACACACATACACATACACATACAGAAATATATATGTATATAGATGTATATATAAATGTATATTCAATATACATGTAGATATATATTACATATATATATATATATATATATATATATATATATATATATTTATTCATATGTATACATATAGTATAATTATATGTAAATATTTTTTAAATTTAAGATATAAGTGAGTGTGTGTGTGTATTCATGCACACGCCCTCTACCCACAGTTGGGTAAATCAAACCTAGATACGGTAGTGGGTGAGTCTATCGTAGATATGATAGTGGATTGAGAACCACCAACAATGATTACATACAACTACTCCCCCGGGGAAGGATCGTGTGTCAGCCACCCCAGTATAAAGACTTGTCAACTACATGATGTCAACATAGCATCAAGTAGTTCATCAAATATCGGTGATGGCACCAATAAAAAATGATAACAGTTTAGATGTAATAAGAATATATACAGTGATAAAACAGGATTAAGGATATGAAAATATATATATATATATATATATATATATATATATATATATATACATATATACACATACACACACACACACACACATATACACACACACACACACATATACACACACACACATATATACATATAGATGGTATATATATATATATATATATATATTTGTATGTATGCATGTATATCATTCGTCCAACTCGTGTGCTTCTATGTATAAAGCGCCTTTGTCTGCATAGTTTGCACTCGCCGACTATTCCTCTGCAATCTTCTCCTGCATCTTTCGCAAGCCTCGCCTCTCGCGACACACAAAGGAATCGCAGATGCGTAGTGCCTAAGACCGCTACCTTAATTATCTTCTGGAAAATGCACTCTAGGAAGATGTATGCCACAAGAGAAATACGTCTATGACTATAATAACCTCCATTTTCCGCTGACGTCTAGCCTGAGATCCCATTTGGCAGGCATCAAATTTCCAGCATCCTTATTATATGAAATATCGTCATGCCTTATTATTGTAATAATTTATCTGTCATCCTACCAATCTATATTCATTTCTCTATCTGTCTCTCTTTTAGTAGTGTATATTCTTCTCTATGTCTCTTTTTCTGTGTATATATATTATATCTCTATATCAGTTTTCCTTTGAAATATAAGTAGAGGTCATATAAGGTAGTCATCGAATATCAAATATCTCTATCTATTTAAGCCATACATATCCCATATTTCCTAACCGTTGATTTGTTTCCAATCTATATCTTTTTCTATGTCTTTCTCGTCGTATCAGATTCCCCCCCTCCCCCCTCTGTCTCTCACTTTTTTCTTCTCTATATATACACACCCCGTAATTTTCATTAATTGTATATTTGTTTGGCAGAACTTATATTCCTTACTATTTTCTTTCCCTAAATTTCTCTATCTGTGCAGCTCCTTACATTATTTGCATAAAATATAGCCTACATACAACGTATATGCATTATGTATGTGTATATATAATATGCTTCATGTTAAGCACTACGTCATACCCAGCTTCTTTTCTGATGATACGCAGGTGTATTGCATAGATTTCGCTTCCTTCTTATTTATCTATTTATATGTCTTCTTATTTCGTTTTCTTCTTATTTCTCTTTCCTTGTTATTTATTTCCTTCTTAGTACTTTGCTTTCTTATTTCTTTCCTTATTTCTTTTCCTTCTCATTCCTTTGTCGTTTATATTTCTATCCATATTCCTTTCATTCTTATTACTTCGAAACTCACACTTTAAGCAAGTCAAGGGAGCGTAACAGCTAAGCTTATTTTCTCCTCTTTTGACAAAAGAGGAAAGGGCGCAAAAAAAACCCAAAAAAACTGATTGCTGGTAATTAGGATCCCATGATGTTATAATTAAGACTATTATATATGATTTAGGAGAAACGCGAATAGAGAGACAGGGGAGGAGAAGGAAAGGGAAAAGGGAAGGGGGGGGGGGGGGGCGAAGGACAGGAGGAGGGGAAGGGAATACGCAAAGGGAGGAGGAGACAGACAGAGAAATTGGCCCAGCACTTAAGAGTGAGTGTGAGGGAGAGAGAGTGGAGTCTGACAATACCCTCATCTTTAAAGGACTACAGAAGCCTTAGCAAAAGAAGCTCCGAAAAAGATGGCACTTCAGGTCATCCTCCCATTCACGAATCCGTAGGGTGCGCTGCAGCTCTACAAGTGGCACATTCATTCCGAGATTGTGTGGACGCCTCACATGGGGCTGTCCGCACGCGCCCGTGTCGTTCCGCCAGAGAAAGACCACAATATAGCTATGCGTCCCGTCTCACTGTTATCTGGCTCTCTCATCATACTCAGAATTAAAAGTAGTCAACAGCGTAGGGACGTGGGTCTGGCACCGGGTAAAGTCCACACAGCACTTTTCAAGAATATATTTGCACAAGATACGTACCAAAGAAGGAATGTTACATCCAATGCTCCTTTGGTGATACAGCGTGCAAATGCGTATCCTTCTCGTACATATACATATAAAAATGTGGGGTGATATACTCATTAGCGATCCTTTAGGGGTTTTAATGTTAGGCTGTCATGCATTATATAAGCAATGTTACATTACATTAGTTTTCATATTGTTGATTACATCATCTTGGAAGAGGTTGTCATTGTTATAGTGCCTGTTTCAGAGAGAGAGAGAGAGAGAGAGAGAGAGAGAGAGAGAGAGAGAGAGAGAGAGAGAGAGAGAGAGAGAGAGAGAGAGAGAGAAGAGAGAGAGAGAGAGAGAGAGAGAGAGAGAGAGAGAGAGGGGGGGGGGGGGGAGGGAGTGAGCGAGATACAAAGAAGTAATAGACAACGCTAAACGATTTTATATTAACTGGATCTCCATCGCCTGAGACTGACTACTTCCATCTCGATAAACGATCTTTAAACCACTTGTTACTGATTACCACTGACAATCATTCTCTCAGGACCAGACAATTTTGTACATTTATTAAATGTTTAAAGTCTGAACGCAGTATTAGGTACTGCACAACACCATAAGTCACCGTACAGTAAGACAATCGTTCGTGAATGTATGAGTTGTGTATAAAAGGATGGAGGTGCTATTCATGTAGAGGTCGTGCGTATATAGAGTTGTTAATTCCAAAGATATGTATACGTTGTAAATATAAAGCCAGTTGTTAATTTCAAAGATATGTAAAGGTTATAAATATAAAGACATGTGTTAATTTCAAAGATCTGCGTAGATACTAACGTTCCTTTCAAACAAAAGGCTCGCGATGAGGAATGTGCCGTGACCTTGGAAGGACAAACCACTTCTGACCTTTGTTAACATCCTACAAGCACTGTAATTTCCTTTGTCATCTAACCTTCGCTTCGCTACATAGTTGAATATATCCTCTTTATTCCAAAAACCTTCTATGCTTGATTTTTTTTCTTATCCCTGTAAAATGTAAAAGTTATAGTTGTAGTTTGTGACGAAGAACATCTTATGCAAAGGGATAGCAACACAATTCTGAGCCCAGTTAATGGGGCTAGAAATGAAGCTGTCTATTTAAACAAAAAACAATATGTATATTCTATACATCGTTTTATCAACATTTATTGTACATAATTTAATTGTGATGAAAAGTTTGCGTAATAAGGAATATGCAATTATGCTGTATATTGATTATATTTCAATATAATCAAATACTAACAAATGATGTGGGCATCAAATATTGTATATCTTATTATCTGTATATTTTGTATCATTTATTACACAGGCAATAATAGAAGATATATATAATAGATTAGTCATATACATATGTATATACACATATATATATGTATATATGTGGATGTATGTATATATATACATATATATATATATATATATGTATATATATATGTACATATGAATATATACACATATATTTGTATATATATGGATGTGCATATATATATATATATATATATATATATATATATATATACACACACACACACACACACACACACACACACACACACACACACACACACACACACACACACACACACACACACACACACACAGGCGCGCGCATATGCCTATATATACATATATATACATATATATGTATATATATATGTGGGTGTGTATATATATATATACTTATGTATATATATATTATACATATATATGTATAAATGTGGATTTATATATAAACATATGCATATATACACATATATATGTATACATATGGATGTGTGTATATAAATACATATGTATGTATAAATATGGATATATATATGGATATATTCATATGCATAAATATATATATATATATATATATATATATATATATATATATATATATATATATACACACACATATGCATATAAATATATACATATGCATATATATATATATATATATATATATATACATATATATATATATATATATATGTATATATATGTATGTATGCATTTGTGTGGATATATATATATGTATATAAATGAATATATATATATATACACACACACACACACACACACACACACACACACATATATATATATATATATATATATATATATATATAAATATACACACACACACAGACATACACACACACACACACACACACACACACACACACACACACACACACACACACACACACACACACACACATATATATATATATATATATATATATATATATATACACATATATTGGACGAAGAATGTTTCCTAAGTAGTTTAGAAATATATGAACTGTTATGCGCATTTCGCATGTGTTTTGTTTTAATGTTTTGGCCGAGGAAAAAATGAGGCGTGACGTTCTTTGCAGGAATCCTGAGTAGAGGAAAGACCTCAATAGGTGTAGGTGATATCTGAATTGTGACAAGTGAAATAACGCATATTTGGTGCAGGGTAACCACTGTCATTTGTATGAACTTTGGTAAGAAAACTATGATACAAAAAATAATGAAAAATTGTGTATATAGAATAAGCATTTTTTGCAGGTTAAATTTATTGCAGTGTTGGTAACTGTTAAAGGTGATTTGGATGACAATGCAACTTAATGAAGTTGACATAGATTTTGATAAATGAAAAAAAGTGTTGTGAGAGAACACAAACATGAAAAAAAAAAAAAAATAAGTAGACCAAATTTTTTTTGCAGTGCCTAACTACTACGTGTGATAAAAAAATATCAGTGGACATTATTGTGTTCTTGGTGCGCCATAGTGAACGTTGAAAAGTTATTGGAAAGAATATTTGAATAATAAATGGAAAAAAATAATAACATGATAATTCAAAGTATTTATATTTTTACATCTAGGTTCATGTGGGTATATCCTTTACGTGATCTATGTTATTTTGTATTTATATTTATCTACAGACTGAATAGCTTTTAAAAAATAACATGTGGGACATAGCGGTTCCGTTGAACCCACAAGAATTATAATGGCGAGACACACACACACACACACACACACACACACACACACACACAATGCTGTAACATTACAAAAAATATTATTATATTTTTGTTTTCGCAGTGCTGTTCTATTATACATACATGCATATATACGAAACCAGCCAAGGTTTTGCTCACATTTTTTTCTGAGACCACTTACTAAGGCACCTGAAACCGGAGTAGACTGGATTCACTCATAGCAAGTCCACAATAGTCCTAGCGCTTCGAGTAATAGTGGAACGCCGTCGTGAGTTCGGTCGTGGGCTGCTCGCAGTCTACATCGACCTCAAGAAGGCGTTTGACTCGGTGCATCAAGAATCGGTATGGGAGATTCTAAGACTTAGGGGAATTCTGACACGGATGATTGGCCTAATAGCAAGCTTATATATCGGTACTGAAAGTACTGTAAAGTGTGGTGGGGGCCTGTCGAACTTCTTTCCTTCGGGGGTGAGGCAAGGCCGTGTCCTTGCACCAACACTTTTCAACACCTGCATGGACTGGATTATGGGTAGAGCTACTATCCAAAGTCATTGTGGAGCAACACCGGGTAATATCAAGGTCTCAGACCTGTTAGAACCTGTTCAGTCGATACGTGCTTGCTATGAGGACGTTTAAGTCGCAGAAAGCTTTAAATACCTTGGGCTATCAAACCAGGAAGGCAATAGACAGATTGGTCTGGTAGCAGGAGCCATGAACTCAGTTAACAAGAGTATTTGGAGATGCAGAAGAACCGAGTTACGTGTTTTCAAGGCCCTGATATTGTTTTGCCTTATGGTAGTGAAACCTGAACACTGATCAGTGCCTTGAAGGCGCGTCTTGATGCCCTTGCGCCAGATCAGGGGTACAGTTGGCAGTACCATGTGCCCAACCGACAGTTACACCGTGAGACCAGCGTATAATCCGGGATCGCTATCTCAAGATTTTTC
>NC_061860.1:17905785-17908285 GCF_019202785.1 Penaeus chinensis
CAGCATATTTCCCTTTCATTTTACTGCATCTTGTAATTTTCTTAAGCTAGCCTATTCCTTCCTTTTCTCCTAGGCTTTACACTGGGGTTTTATTGATCTCATTCAAAGTTGCTCCACTTATCCTGGGCCATTAAGAGATTTCCCGGTGTGACATCCCACAAGTTTTTATTCCCCGTGGAACATTAACAGTAGCAGCAGTAGGATCTTTGACATCAGGGCCTGGGCTTACCGTACAGAGGCCCAATGACCTCCATGAGGAGGGACCTTGGCCCTTAAGGTACCCTTCTTGGTAGGTGGGGCCCCCTGGGGACTACACATGTCCGTGCACTACATAATGATAATAATAACAATTATGATAATGGTAATAATAATAATAATAAAAATAACGATAATAATAATATTAATAATAATAATGACAACAATAATAATAATGACAATACAAATAATAATGACAATAACAATAATAATGACAATAATAACAATATTAATAAAAATAGTAACAATAATAAGTACAATAATAATAATAATAATAATAATAATAATAATAATAATAATAATGATAATAATGATAATAATAATGATAATGATAATTATTATTATTATTATTAGTAGTAGTTTTATAAGAATAAGAATAAGCATAAGAATAAGAATAAGAAAGGAATAATAATGATAAGAATAAGACTAAGAATAATAATGATAAGAATAATAATAAGAATAAGAATGGTAAGAATAAGAAAAATAATTAGAATAAGAATAATAAGAATGATTAAAAATAAAAAAACAATAATAATAATTATTATGACAATGAGAGCAACAACGATAATAACAAATATATCACTAACAATAGGAAGAAGAAAGAAAACGAAAGAACATAAAGAATAATAAGAAAAAAGAGTGCAAAATGTTGCAGCCACGGTGTCAAGTGTCATGTTAGCATACACTTGATGATAAGCATGACTTGCAAAAAAGTCACATTATCCAGGTTGCGACAGAGGGTATGCGGGAGTGAAATTAATAAAAACTAAATGGTCTGTCTGATGCCGTTGGATTATACGTCATATGTTTATATACCTTAAGGAAAGTATAAGGTATCTGGAGAGACAAAGAAAAAGAGACAGATAATTTTTTGGATAAATCTTGGATAAATCCTGATAATGATATTTTTTCAGTGCGTTTTAATAGGTCACGAACTTTGGTCATCTGCTTGAATAATTTTCCAATAGTATTGAGACTATCTTTATCACTGGCGGCGGCATAGTTTTATAAGCATATTGAAATAATGCATAGTGCTATAAGTAATATTAATCTCGTATAATACGTATATTAAGCTAAATCTAGTAGTTTGCTCTAACCTAGCAAGGTACTGAACATTCTTTAACTGAATTTGGTCGCCTTGACATCTATGTAAATTAACTAAGAGGGAATACATCTATCAAATGTACGAAATAGCAGGAAATATTTTTTCTCGTTACATAATTCAAAGCTGTTCCGCCTTGCGTTGAGTTAAAGAACGCCTCCACAGAATAGCGCCTTCGTTGCCATGACAACCGCACACGAAGCGCGATCTCGGAGACTTAAAGAAGAGGTCGCTTGATTCACCTCTCTCGTATAACTCGTCCTAGGATATCCATTATCCAGTATCCTGATGCGTGGCCACGGCCTTACCCCCCCCCCCCCCTTCCGCCCTTAACTCTCCCCCATTAAAATCTTTCTTTGCGTTTCCTCTCCTTAATTGCCTGCTTATAGGGGAAGGGATTTTTTCCCGCGCTTCCACGTAGAGACAAGGGAGCAAGACAAAGAACCTGTGGCGGCAAGTCATAGACGATACGCCATTTCCACCATGTTTTGCACTCATCCATCCACCTTTCTGAGGTTACTTCAGTTACTGAGGACGCTTTTGTGTTTCTAACCTGTTTTGCATACGCGGGTGTGAAAACAAGTACATTCAAACCAAATACGATATTGTGCACAATTTCCAATTTCATTTGGAAGAGAAACTGAGTTAATAACTGTTCGAAAACTGCGTTATTTTTGCGGCTTTTACTTGTGGCATAAATCCAGGTTTTGGTCTCGGAACGCTCAGGATGAAATTGGAAATAAATTCATCATGCACGGTGAATGAATGCAATATATGAATAAATAAATAGAAGTTAGCCGGTTAACCAAAAAAATAATCACACGTTGATTAAAAATATTCCAGGAAAACGCTATTAAAGATACAATATTTTTTTACTTTTATGAGTTAGAGGATGAGGTTTTCTTTGCATCGATGTGTATGTATGTATGTATGTATGTATGTATATTTTTCTCAAATCTATAAAGTGGTAAAATGGATAAAAAAAACCAACCTCCATGGGCTTCAGCGAGCGCCGAGCCATGCCCTCTTCTCTAGGTCATAAGCAATCAGTCACTACATCTGTCACTTGGTCCTAATAAACTGTGATTTTTATATCATTTTCTTATCAATTTATCATATAAAGGTTTATAATATTACTTTCCT
>NC_061860.1:17925785-17935785 GCF_019202785.1 Penaeus chinensis
TGTGGAAGTGTATGTGTATGTAAATACACATACAAATGAATATCTGCCTCTTACACACGAGCACTTACAAATACACCCACCCATCTGTCTACATACATATCCACATATATGCATATATACATATATATATGTATATATATATAAATGCATATATATGTATATATATATATATATATATATATATATATATATATTGCTACAACTGCTGCCATTCCGTCTGCAATTGCCGATTTATCGTCGCGAAATCTTAAATTGGAAAACAAACGTCTTGACCCCAAACGACCTCGTTGGAGAACAAGCGATGCGACCTCTGCGCCACTTCTCAAGACGCTGCCCTACGAACCCGCCAAGAAGGCCTATATCAAGGGTAAGAAAGCCGGAAAAGGAGGAGTTGTTCAGCCATTGAATTGGCACTCGTGGTCGAAACTCTGATGAGTAAACACCGTGTATTTAACGCAGAAGCAATAAAAACAAAGTCTTGTGCCACAAGAGCTACCCTGGAGCCCGGGGCCTCTCGTCTCGCTAGACATTGTTGTTTCTGAGTTGTAAAGTAAATCAAGTAAAGTAAAATCCTGTAATTACAGATCATTTATTGTGCTTTGCCAGCACCTTCAGTGCTCTTGTTTTGCAGGTGACACGAGGCTACAGTAGGCGTAGTCAGCACCCCACCTCAGACCCGCAGTTCTCTTCTACACCAGGGTAGCCCTTGTGGCTTTGACCCCTGGGTAGGGAGGCCCAGTAGTCTGGGGCGTCATTTGGGCGCACTTTTACTTTGGTCCTGATTTCTTTTCCTTATAATGTGATTTTCCTGAGCCTACTGGAAATCCTCGGAACTCCCGTATTCGCTTGGGGGGTGGGCATTGAATTACCGTCCTTCACCTAGGCAAGTTCGGCGGTAAGGAAGTGTCCCACACATAACTCGATCCCTCTGTGGTACTGGAGAACGCAACCAGTCTTCCACTGGGGGGGGGGGGGGGTAGAGGACGAAAAACTGATCAACTCTCTTAGCTATTGCAGTTAGGTTGATAACAACAGTTAAGAGGTTTTTGTCCCTTCAGGACTACGATTTTGAGCAAAGGGGTCGGACCTGGTCCGATACCCAGTAAGATTGATACCCCGGCTACCCCTTCTCCTCCTAGAGGAGGAGGGACGACTAATGACCCTTCTACGACCAATATGACTACGAACAACGGTACCCCCACTAATGACAAGATGAGACGACCACTTTTCAAAATCCCCACCCAGAATGCAAGGTTCGCGAATGTAAAATGCGTGAATGAAAATCAGTTGCTTTTGAACGTGAACCCCTTTATCATCAAAAAGGTCCTTGATAGTCAAGTGGACGGCGATTTTGATTTTGTCAAAAAATTGCGAGATGGAAGCCTCCTTGTTAAAGTACAATACAACTCCCAGATTAAGGATTTACTTAAGCTGACGCAAATTCATGATCTTCGAGTAAAAGTAACTATTTCTATTGGCCCAAATACCTGTAAGGGAGTAATCTTTCACAGGGATTTGAGGACGATGGAAGAAAGTGAAATTCTTGAGAGCATGAAGGACCAAGACGTAGTGGACGTTCATTGTGTGACCAAGAAGGACGGGAATGTGCGAACGAAAACTGGACTGTGTTTTTTTACCTTTGCCTTGAATAAAATCACTGAATATGTCAATGTCGGTTATGAATGTGTTCAAGTAAGACCTTATGTCCAAAAGCCAATGCATTGTAATAGATGCCAAAAATTCGGACACACCTCATTAAGATGTATTGACAAAGATTCAACTAGATTTGTTTGCCGTAAATGTGCTGACACCATCACATGTACTAGCAAAATTTCCAAATGTGCTAACTGTGAAGGTCCCCATCATTCAGGATCTGCCGAGTGCAGAATCCTGAAGAAGGAGACTGAAACATTGGCATATATGAGAAAGCATGAAGTTAGTTATACTGAAGCTAAGAGGAAAGTGGAAAGTTTGACACACAAACCCGATACTTCCTATGCTGCAGCGTTAACTAGCTACAACCCTAGTACAAGTGATGTCAGTCAACAGCTTGCAGCTAAGGATAAGGAAATTGCCGAACTCAAACAAACCGTTAAAGATTTAAATATTAAAGTTTATCAACTGACAAAATTGGTCGATCAAATGGCTGCATCAACCCAGCATAAACATCTTAAGGAAGCTGACACCGAACCACAGTCCGGAGCGCACCTTCCCGTCCGGGCTACTCCTGTGAGGACTTCGTCTGGCTCGCGATCGGTTTCTCGAGAGAGAAGCAGGTCGCAGTCTGTCAGTCGTCTCCCTCGCCAGGAGGTGCAGGACATGGAGGCTTCTGTCTCCAAACCATCCCGTGAGAGGTCCCCGGGAAGCGAGGGAGAGGAGGCGCCTCCCTCCCATAAAAAAAAAAAAAAAAAAAAACTGGTGGACAAGGCACTTCCAAACCCCATAAAACGTAATCATCGCGTCAACCATTATACAATGGAACTGTCGAAGTATTAGATCTAAAGTAAATGACCTTAAATTATTAGCCTCGTCCTATGCTCCCGATATTATAGTTCTCCAAGAAACTCATTTGACAAACCTCGTCTCTGACGAGGTCATATCGCTCAGGAACTACCATTTATGTCGGAAGGATCATGAAGGTAGGGGTGGAGGCGGAGTCGCCATGTACATCCACCAAAACCTCCCTTTTACAGAAGTGACTATTGATTCTACTTTGGAGTTTGTCGCATGCAAAGTAAAAATTAATGGCACGTATCTGGCTATATGTTCAGTTTATTGTCCGCCTGATAAAGTGATAATCTATGATGAGCTTTTTGCTCTTCAGGAACGTCTACTACAAAATAAAGTAATTTTAGGTGATTTTAATACTCATCATACGTTATGGGGTTCCCTACGGGTGGATGGTAGAGGTGAGCAAGTAGTTAAGCTGATTAACGAGTCTGATTTAGTCCTTCTGAATGATGGTAGTCCCACGCGGGTGGATGATAATACCGGGAATTTGAGCTTTATAGACATATCACTGCTCTCATCATCAGTAGCAGCCAAGTGCCTGTGGCACACCATTGACGACTCGTTGGGAAGCGATCATCTTCCTATTTTGATTAAATATTCATGCGACACAGTGAGAACGCCTTCAGCGCCTAAATTTAATGTAAAAATAGCAGACTGGGTCGCCTTCACAAGGAGCGTCAAGCTCGAACTTGTTGGAGAAACCATTGATGATAAAGTAAACAATATTCAGAATTCGATTATAGAAGCAGCTTTGCTATTCATTCCTAAAACTTCGACAGATAGCGTTAAGCATAGAGTTCCATGGTGGACACCAGATTGCCGCAGGGCGCTGTGCCGACGCAATAAGGCCTACAGGCTTTTCAAAAATAACATCACTAATGAGAACTTTTGCAACTACAAATAAGCAAGAACTAGGGCTCGTAGAGTAATAAGACAAGCAAAAAGAGACTCCTGGCGGAGCTTTGTCTCTACAATAAACAGCAATACCAAAAAATCAGAGGTTTGGTCCACAATCAATAAAATTAATAAGAAAAAAACATCTTTCAAAATAAATAACATCATTGAAGAGGGCAATAATATTGATTGACCTAGAGACATTGCTAATGCACTCGCCAGGCAGTTCTCTCATACAAGCAGCTCAGCAAACTATCATCACGCATTCCTGCCCATCAAGGGAGCGGCTAAGCTGCAACCAATTTACTTTGCCACAGGAGATGACTTTGATTACAACCAAGATCTAACAATGGATGAGCTTGTCCGAGCCCTAGAAGCCTGTAGAGGAACATCCCCAGGCTTCGATGAGATTCGATATGAGATGATAATGCATCTTAATCATGATGCCATGATTAAGTTGCTAGAAGTGTACAATAATATTTGGAAAAGCCACACTTCTCCAAACTCATGGCACTTCGCCCACATCATTCCCATATTGAAAGGAGGGGGTAATCCCAGATTTGCCATCTCCTACCGCCCAATTGCGTTGACAAGTTGCTTATGCAAGGTCATGGAAAGAATTGTTAATAGTAGGCTATTGCATTTTTTAAATTCCAGTAATTTACTAGTTGACGAGCAGTGCGGCTTCCGAAAGGGGCGCCAAACTCTCGATCAACTAGTAAAGCTGGACAGTCATATTCAAGAGGCAATTGCCAAAAAATATTTTCTGATTTCAATATTTTTAGATATAGAAAAAGCCTACGACATGACATGGCGATATGGCCTACTCAGAAAACTCTATGCTTTCGGATTACGTGGAAACTTGCCTTGTTTTATTCAAAATTTCATTTCTGACAGAACTTTTTCTGTCAAATTATTTGCTGACAATGTCACTTTTTCGGACATTTTTGTCCAGGCAAACGGGGTCCAACAAGGAAGTGTCTTGTCACCTACATTATTTCTATGTATGATAAATGACATCTTACCAGCTCCTCCTCGGAATCTTAAATACTCACTGTATGCTGATGATTGTGCATTATGGCATTCCAGCAATAATGCAGAATTCTCAGCAAATCACATCCAATTGGCACTGGATATGATTCATAACTGGGGCCTCCAGTGGGGTTTTAAGTTTTCCATAAGAAAGAGTATTGGGGTAATTTTTTCACATAGGAGGAAGCCGAACACCAGGCTAACTCTAGACAACCACCCAATACCTATTCAAAATTCTGCTAGATTTCTTGGGCTACTTTTTGATAGTAGACTCAATTGGAAAGACCACATTGGTCAGTTAAAAAATAAATGTCAAAGAGCACTAAATTTATTAAAGTGCATTTCTGGTAATAAATGGGGAGCTGATAGACAGTCTTTGCTAATGGTATATAGAGCCCTGATTAGGTCTAAAGTAGATTATGGGTCAATCGTGTATGGCTCGGCATCGAAAACAAGTTTGAAAGGTTTGGATGCTGTGCAGAATGCTTGTTTGCGTGTGTGTCTTGGAGCCCTAAAATGTACTCGGATCGAGCGTCTTGAGGTGGAGTCAGGAGTACCTCCCCTCCGACTCAGACGCGGCCAGTTAGCACTGACCTATGCCGCAAAAGTGGCTCGAGACCCGAGCCACCCTAATGGCAATGGAGGCATTAGGCCCTTTGCCACGAGACTCCACGACCTCGTCGAGAAAGTCGGTATAGATCTCTCTACCATCGATACCCTGGTTAAGTCAAATATAGCGCCATGGGAAACCCCCAATTTTTCTATCATGGAAGCCTGGCTTCCATCAGCCAAGGCATGGCGCCGGAGGGTGAGGTACGCCAGAGGTTCAGAGAGATCCTCATTAAACATCTATCCTTTTTTCATATATATACCGACGGCTCCAAGACAGATGAGTGTGTAGGTGCGGGTGTATGGTCGACTGAATGTGAACTAAAGTTTAGACTGCCGAATCATACCACGAATTTTCTTGCTGGACTATTTGCCATTGATAAAGCCATTGATTTTGCACTATCGACGACCCACGATAGAATAGTTATTTTTTCCGATTCATTAAGTTCACTTAAAGCTATTAAATCCTTAGAAACCACTAAAAATGAACTGCTGGGTAATATAATTCGTAAGTTACATGGTGCCAACAAATCAATCAAACTAATATGGGTACCAGGTCACTCTGGTATCCATGTTAATGAACAGGCTGACAAACAAACTGGCGATCTGGACACTACCATAGTTCGTACAGATCTCGGGTGTTTTGTGTCTCTTATAAAAGCAAAAATACATCTCCTGTGGCAAAGTGAGTGGACCAACCTTCAACTCACAAATAAAATAAAACCGGAAATAGAACTGTGGAACACATCCCACAGGAAGGAAAGAAGGGAGGAGGTGGTGTTGGCCCGCTTTAGGGTCAACGCCTCAAGATATACCCACCTTACTCCTTACATTGAAAAAAGATTTCCTCCACAATGTCCCCTCTGCAATACCACCCTTACCATTAAACATATCCTCACAGTCTGCCATCAACACCACATCCAAAGACAAAAATTAAAACATTATTTCCAACAAATTAGCAAAGAGTTTTCATTAATAAATATATTATCAGACCATGAAAAAATACTAACTAAAGTAATCACTTTTTTAAGGGAGACAAAACTTTATGACCTTATATAGATTGATAGAATAAATAGGATCCATTGGCTTAATAACCTTGGCCACATGCCGCTGGTTGATAACCAAGAAATCCAACAAAGAAAGAAAGAAGAAGATTGAACTGGGCAGCTCGGTCAACTATCCTCGCTACTCCTCAGCTGTGCCCTCAAGAATCTTGTGACGTTATACTACAGGAAATCGTAAGATATAGATATAAATAATAATTTACAAGAAGAATATTGATGGCGTTTTGTTTTTTAAGGATATTTATTCATCTTTTTTGTGTGATGGTTTACGGGTAATGTAAATATTGGTAATGGGTTGGGGTTTTGAGAAAATAAAAATAAACATTACTTGCGTTTTATGCATTTCCATGAACATAATATAAAAAATAAATAAAAAGAAATAAATACTAAACTAAGTAAATAAATATACAAGTCTACTACGTGATTTTAATAAACTAAATATACTCTAAGAACCTGGAAAATATCATAATACATGGAGTATAAACCTATTGCATCAAACTTTATTATGGACTTGTAGTTACATCATTCCCCTAGAATAAGACTAAATCTTATCAAACAACTACATCCGTAATAATATATATATATATATATATATATGCATGTATATATATATATATATATATATATATATATATATATATATATATTTATATATGCATTCCTTTCTTGATACGCTTGTCACCAAAGAAAACGATCGCATGTACACTACTGTTTACAGAAAACCTACTTTTACTGGTTACGGAATACATTCTTCGAGCTACGCACCACAGAAATACAAGGTTAATAGCATATCCACCTTAATTAACATAGCATATAACATTTGCTCTACCTGGTCCCTTTTTAAGTTTTTATTAAATTACTTTGAAACAAATGACTACCCAAGCAGTATTTACCATAAAACCCTGAGGTCATTCTTAAACAATAAGTTTTGCCAACCTTTAATAAGTTTTGCCAACCTTACGTCTGTACCCTAGCAAACCAAATCTCGGACGTTTAAGTTATTGCGTTCGAAAACAATTACGTGAGTTACTCAAATATTCGTTCCCCCAGGTAAAATAGTTTTCACGAATAACCATACAATCAGCACTTATTTGAAAAGAGAGAGTCTTCTGCTCCTGACTTATGTTCAAACATGGCATATATGTTTAATTGCCCTAGCTGTAATACCAGGTATATTGGATCAACAACACGTTGGTTCAAGCATAGACAAGGCCTACCTCTGAGCAAACTGGCGTTCTCTGTAATAAGCCAACATTCACATACGGAAAACCACCCCTACACTCACAGTGATTTCAAAATTCTGTCTACATCTATATATAAGTATATGTGTGTGTGTGTGTATGCATATATATATGTATATATAAATTCGTATGTATATATATATATATATATATATATATGCATATATATACATATATATATATATATATATATATATATATATATATATATGCATGTATAATATACATATATATATATATTCATATATATATATATTCATATATATATATATATATATATATATATATATATATATATGTATAACATTGTGGCTTGCTTAAAAACATGATCATGTGTAAAGCCATTAGCTCAAGCTAAATGAAGCTCAAGTGGGATCAGTGTTGTTTTCTCAAAACAGCGCCTCGGCGGGAACCAAGATGTCAGTTATGCTTGACCCAAATCTGACCCATCAATTCTCGTTTTCAGTTCGCTTCATTTCCTTCGGCAGTATAGGAAAAGGGATGCTTGTACGTAGTCCGACATGTTTAAGCGTAACATGTTACCTCAGTATGTCAGAATTTTGTAGTGAATCCCAGATGTGGATAAAATAAAATCGCAGATTGCGTTGTACATTTCTGAACCGGAAAGGTTTATGAGAAGCTTGCAAAGAATTTTTCATGTCGCCGTTTACTAATCCGTACATTCTATCGCATATCATTAAACATTGAATTTAGTGTGGTAGTTTTGAATTAATGTAATTATCGCATAATTGTTAAAATGAATGTTAATCTTCCTGTTTGTGATTCATTCTTTGTGTGAACTCACTCTCACTTTCATTCTCACTCCCTCTCGTTCACACTCACTCACTCATCCACGAAGAACAAAGGACATTGAACCCTTTCATTAACAGGGTTTGTTATTGCCGTAGTTGTAGGCATAAAGTCAATGATGTTTTTGCCAGTCGTGACGAGTGAAACCACTATGCATATCATTTCGCATTTCGTGTTTACATATTTTCTTTCTTTTGTGACGACAAGTGGTTCAAGTGGACCCTCGCGGATTGCCGTTGCTGTTCCCTTAATATACTCTCATATCTATTAGGGAGGGATTGTAGTTCAAGCAGGTCCCTGAGAACCGCCACTTTCGTGTCCCTCCCCTATTTTCCTCTTTATCTTTGTGAAGTAAACGCAAAACGAAAAAAGACAAACGAAAATGAATTCAAAACTATTATTATAAACTGCAAATTGATATTAAGAAATGGCTAGTGACACTCAACATTCTCCCCTCTCTGTTGCCTTACTTTTTCTCTTACTATCTTGGCTCTTACGTGTATGACCTGGTTCAGCGACTAAACATCAGTTGGGAGGAGACTGCTGCAGATACGGTTGGCTTAGAGTGCCGTGAGATGGACATCACCGGAAGATCCCATGGGCCTGCGGACTAGGAGTTCGTCAGCGCAGGTATTAAGCCGAACCAAGATGTAGTGAAAGGGCGCCGCCTGACAGGACGCCCATAGATCCAGCAAAGGACCAGGAACTAGTCTGTTCATGTGTCAACCGACCCAAGATGTCGGAGAAGGGCCCCGCCTGCCCGATTCGAACGAAGGCTACAGTAGCATCAGGAGGACCACGCAGTCGAGGACCTGAACGACACCTGCGAGGACGTGTGAACGAATACATCGCCGGGTTAGACTTGGACGAGGATTACGAGAAAGTCTAGATGTCGAGGAGGAGCTGGACGAAACCTTTGAGGACGTGTGCAGTTTATAATAATAGTTTTGAATTCATTTTCGTTTGTTTTTTATCGTTTTGCGTTTACTTCACAAAGATAAAGAGGAAAATAGGGGAGGGACACGAAAGTGGCGGTTCTCAGGGACCTGCTTGAACTACGGATGGAGCAATATTGCGTGCATATAAGCATGATTATGCGTAAAGCCATTAGCTCAAGATGCCACCTGAAACCAAAGCTAAATCATGCTCAAATGGGCTCCACGTTGGTTTCCAATACACACACATATATATATATATATATATATGTATATATCTATATATATGTGTGTGTGTGTGTGTGTGTGTGTGTGTGTGTGTGTGTGTGTGTGTGTGTGTGTGTGTGTAGATAGATAGATAGATAGATATGTGCGTGTGTGTGTACTTATATGTATATATACAAATGTGTCAATACACACACACACACACACACACACACATATGTATATATATATATATATATATATATATATATATATATATATATATATATAATATGTATGTGTGTGTGTGTGTTCAAACATGTGTGTATACATGTGTACATTATACACGCGTGCATACACACACACACACACACACACACACGCACACATACGTATACATATTTATATGTCTGTGATGATAACGTATAACATTTTCATTTTTCATGTGTGTGTGTGGACACTGCGCTTGAGGAAATATTGATATTTTTGTAGTCAGGGTTTTCATGGCAAACAATCGGGAACGCAAACATGGAAGTTTTGTTTTTGACATTTTCATTCAATGAAACAAGTGATTTAGTTTATCATTTCAACACAAAGGGAATCAGTTATAAAATGAAATTACTAAGGCTTAGATTTGGATTGGTTGTAGAGGCCTTGCATTTGGAACTGCTCCAGATACGAATTAAAATAATGAAGTGCT
>NC_061860.1:17940785-17943285 GCF_019202785.1 Penaeus chinensis
CGGATGCGACATCCGCAGGCCTTCCGCCTCGTGACGTCGTCCCGTATACACGACCACATTCATTCTTCACACTTCCTAATACATTGCAACCCTTGTGTATTTCCCAGTTAAATCTGTTTAAAAGAGGGTCGCCTGCGAGCGACAGACCGGGCCATATCTAGAAGGCCCGGGCGAAGCTAGAACTTCGCAAATCTCAATCGCATCGAGCGATAGACAAGACAGCCTACAGCACGAACCTCCGTCCGTCAGTTGTACCATACTCTCTCTACAATAAACTGCTGCAAGTGAACGAGAAGTCTGTCACACCTTCACCACTACCCAAGATTACCGCATCGTGCCAGACGCGCCTTGTCTGCCCTCTGCCGCTATTCGGCCTCGTTACAGTGGTGGCAGCGACGGGATTCGTCCAACAACAGAGCCCTGCCTCCGGCCCCACACACTCCTGCCTCCGAAGCAACAATCCAGCAGACGCAAAACAAATATCACACACGAGAAACAAGCAAAACAAGCAGCCTATGTGTGTTTACATCTGACACTCTGCTTGTCGAGTTGCTGTCAATACCTTATCTCCAGCACTCAACAAGTACGCAAATATTCACGCGTACCGCCGTTACACAACGGTAACTGGCGCACATCGCCCTACGAAGGAATTACTGGCCCAACCATGAGCCGAAGTCTGTGAATCCAGTGAAGTGGCACTGAAGGGGCCCCTACCCCTTACGGACCACCTCGCGCTGGTTACGGGCTGGTTACACCAACTACATACTCAAGATTAGTCAGAGTATTGTGTTAAGGTGCATTTTTTCAGGATAACTAGGTGATATTTTTTTCTTTGATAATTTCCATAGTGTCCGATTTACCCCCGATTTACTCTCTCGTGTTCAATCCTCGCCACTTACCACTTCCTTTCATTCAGTGCCTTCCATTCGTGAATTTTCCCTCCTTTTTCATAACACTCCATAACTAATTTATCTTACATTACATTCTACAATATCAACTGATACCACTTTCGCAGAAAACAGGAAAATGCGAAGACGTACACATAAACGCACGAACCCACGAGTTACACCACATTTTCCTCACACACCTCCCTTCCCATGTTGTTCCCTTCACCTGTTTCCCTGCCCCCGACGTGTCTGACCTTTCCCGCACACACAGTAAACAAGTTACTGTTACCTTATTACATAAATGCTCTCGAATGCACACTGTACTCACTTCATTGCTCACTGAAGCTAAACATCTGTACTCCCACAAACACCGTGACATGAATTTCCCGCTTTCTCAGCACAAATGTATTGACACTGATGGATTGGTCAGGGATATGTGTTACTGTTCTCATAGTAAACCTCTCAGGCATCGCATGTCTTTGTATCTTACGTATTTTTGCCGTTGTCGACGTCCCTATCGTACAGGAAGACCTCCTCGTCTTTTTTTTCGTCCGTTGCAAATTCTCACAGGACAAGGTTGCCGTGCATAGTGTGTTTGCATATGATCTCAGTCCTCCCGCTGTTATACGTGCCCAGTATCATTGTCATCTCTTATGAATCTTGCGTACTCGCTGCCGTGCCAGCCACGCCGACTAACAACGTCACGGCCCTGCGGTTGTCCCTGTTAAACCTGAGGATGGACTTTCCTCAGTAACCTCTCGTGCAGCCGCGACTCGCAAATACTCCAATATGGGTATTTCTGTTAAGCCTGAGGACGGATTTCCCTCAGCACTCGCTCGCAAACACGAAGCCCGTGACGCCTCAATTCCAGTAGTTGTTTCAAAGCCTGAGGACGGTTTTCCCTCAGCAATCGCTCGCATACCCGAGGCTCGTGACGCCTCCACTACAATAGTTATCCCACTGCCTGAGGAAGGATTTCCCTCATCTGTCGCTCGCAAGCCCGAGATGCCTCCACTCCAGTAGTTGTCTCGAAGCCTTAGGGTGATATTCCCTCAGCGCGCAGCTGATGACGTACCCCTACATTTGTATATGGACCACAGCGTTAGAATATAATCAGTATAGTCCATGAAATAATTTTATTGGAGTATGTGTCCATGTGTTGGTCGCCCTACCCGTGCCACGAGGCAATGGAGGGTCATTATGACCCCCGTTACCTCAAGCGTGCCACGGGAGTACCTGACTGCGGGGTCACACGTCTCCCGGTAGCTGAGCTCGACCTTCCCCACGCCTACTCGCACCACCTCTGTTACAAATGCTCTTGGCCCGTCGACACCCGCAGTCCCGGTTGTTTTGAATACATTGTCGTTTGTTTTACCTCCTGCAAAGACTGAGGATTGTATTTCTGCATTGCGTTATTTTTCTAGTTTCCCGCTGTTACTGATGATTCCTGATTATCTCACGAGACCATTAGACGACAGCAACATAACACACGTCAATTGCAACAACGCTCTGACTGACCTCATAGTCAGCGCTTCACTTATCCTTCCACGAACATGCCAACTCGACTTCCAACTCAGCACTCTGGGCTCCTGCGACCATTTCCTCTGCTCACC
>NC_061860.1:17965785-17970785 GCF_019202785.1 Penaeus chinensis
ATAGAGATCTTTCTTAAGATCAAAGGTTACTCTGGTATGGTCTCATTTACGAGCGTTATCTGTATTCATAGAATTTTATTTTATTTTATTACATTTATTACAATGGATATTCTGGGCGTGACAAGCTGTCAGCAAGGAATGGCCGGAGTTACCATCCACTGGCGGCGAGGGATTTGAATGCAGATCAGCAAGATTGCTAGACGAGATCGCTACCGCTGCAACACACAGCACAGAAATCCCACTCGAGGTCAGAGGTTACTCAGATTACGGTTCACGAGCATTCTCTGTGGTAATAGAAATCCCCCTCAAGAGCAAAGATTACTCAGGTATCGTGAACCCTGACCTGAGTAACCTTTGCCCTTGAGGGATTTTAGTAACCACAGAGAACTCTCCTGAACCCAGATGCTGACCTGAGTAACCTTTGACCTTGAAGGAGATCTCTATTGCCACAGAGAGTGCTTGTGAACCCTGACCTTGAGAGGGAAACATTATCTCCTTAGAGTAGGGGTCGGCAACCTTTTCGGTGCGAGGGTCAGATAAAGTTTCTAGGAGAGAGAGAGAGAGGGAGAGAGAGAGAAGGAGAGAGAGGGAGGGAGTGAATGAGGGAGGGAGGGAGGGAGGGAGAGAGAGAGAGAGAGAGAGAGAGAGAGAGAGAGAGAGAGAGTGAGAGTGAGAGAGAGAGAGAGAGAGAGAGAGAGAGAGAGAGAGAGAGAGAGAGAGAGAGGGAGAGAGAGAGAGAGAGAGAGACTACACTAAAACCATGAATGTATTTTATACTCTAAAAATGTACTCAACACAATCAATTTCCAGGCGAAAGTGATCGATTGCTAATCAACTACTGCTCGCAAAAGTAACAGAAGTAATCGATTATAAAATAATACAAGCATCACCCATCACTACAGAGAACGCTGTATTCCTCCGTTTCACCTCTGTTTCTTCTTCCACATATCTCCTTTCTCGTCAAGTCAATTTCTCCTCCCCTTTCTTTCCCCCCTTCCTTTCCCCTTCCTTTCCCCTGTTAATGATAAATGTGCATACATTGACGGTCTAACTACTTCGAAGTAGAAAAATGATAATGGTAATAATGGTAACAATAATAATAACTATAATAACAATTATGATACAATAATAATGAAAATGTTCAAGATAATAATAGAGGTTGAATACGATTCTCATAGATTAGTGATATGATGTGTGTATATATCATTCTTTAATAACTATGGTGTCAATTATCACCCAATTTTACACCAAAATTTAATTCATATACTATATTCACAAGGAATCTGATTTCAGGCGTAAAATGCAAGCGGAACTCGCGGATAAAGCACACTCAGAATCAGAATATGAAAGGGGATATAGAATGCGGACACCCTCCGTCGCTAGAGTTATTTTATGCTTAGATCTAAACTTGGTACATAAAAACAGGTGACCATGGATACGAGTTAGATACACTGTCCAACGAAACGGAAATTCTCGCTTTCTCTCTCTCTCCTCCCCTCTCTCTCTCTCTCTCTCTCTCTCTCACTCACACACAAATATGTGTATATATATATATATATATATATAAGTAAATATGTATATATATAAATATATGTATGAATATGTATATATACTAATATATATATGTATATAATATATGTATATATATATAAAAAAAAATATATATATAGGTATATGTATATATATATATATATATATATATATATATATATATATATATATATATATATACTTGCACCCGTACTACTACTCTTACTACAACTCTTACTACTATTTGCACTCATACTACTACTCGTACTACTACTCGCACGAGTAGTAGTACGAGTAGTAGCACGCGTGTGAGTAGTAGTATAAGTAGTAGTACGAGTGCGAGTAGTAGTAAGAGTGCGAGTAGTAGTACGAGTGCGAGTAGTAGTACGAGTGCGAGTAGTAGTACTACTCGTACTACTACTCGCACTCATACTACTACTCGTTCTAGTACGAGTGCAAGTAGTAGTACGAGTGCATGTAGTAGTACGAGTGTGAGTAATGGTACGAGTGCGAGTAGTAGTAATACGAGTGCGAGTACTAATACTTCCGTATTACTACTCACATTCGTACTATTACTCGTACTACTATTTGCACTCATACTACTACTCGTACTACTACTCGCACTCGTACTACTACTCTTACTACTACTCGCACTCGTACTACTACACGCACTCATACTACTTCTCACACTTATACTACTACTCGTACTACTACTCGCACTACTACTCGCACTATTCTCGCACTTGTACTACTACTACTCGCACTCATACTACTATTCGCACTACTACTCTCTCTACTATTCCTACTTCTACTCTTACTACTACTCGTACTCGTACTACTACTCGCACTCGCACTACTACACGCACTCGTACTACTACTCGCACTTGTACTACTACTCGTACTACTACTCGTACTACTACTCGCACTCGTACTATTACTCGCAATAGTACTACTACTCACACTCGCACTACTACTCGCACTCATACTACTACTCATACTACTACTCGTACTTGTACTACTATTACTACTACTCGCCCTCGTACTACTACTCGTACTACTATTCGTACTACTTCTCGTACTTGTACTACTATTACTACTACTCACACTCGTACTACTACTCTTACTACTTCTCGCACTCGTATTACTACAATTATTATTATTACTGTTATTATTAGATTTATCATTATACTTATTATAATTATTATTATTACTATAATCTATCATCATTATCGCTGTCGTTGTTTTCATTATTATTATTATCATTATTGTCATTGTTATTAATACTATTATTGTTATTACTATCATTATACATAATATCTATCATCATTATTATTACCGATATCAATTCTTCTATACTTACTATCATTATTATTATTATTACTATAATCTATTATCATTTACATCTTTATAATCTTAATAATAATGGCAATAATAATAATAATAATAATATTATTATTATTATTATTTTTATTATTATTATTGTTATTGGTGCTCTCGCTGTTATTGTAATTATTATCATCATTATCTTTACCATTACTGTTATTATCACTATAATATTATTATTAGCATCTCTATTACTACTGCTATTACTATTACAACTACTAATACTACTATCAATATTAATATCATTTTCATTATCATTACCATTATTATATTTGTTTAATGTTGCTGTTGCTGCTGCTAAAACAATACTGATGATGACAACAGCTATCACAACAAGAATATAATAATTCAGTGCAGAAGCAATAATATACACAAAATTAATACTGACAAAACAGATTACGTAAATAACAAGATAAACAGGATTCAAAACAAAAACAAGACAACAAAAACACGTAAGCAACGTCATAACTTTCGACGAGACACTTCTGGAGGAAGTAATGACGTCAGTGCGCGATTTAAAAGGCGAAAGTTGTCTATAAGAATGGGCAATGAAAAGGAATAACGGTGAAGATGAAAAACGTGCTATCTATATAACTTTTATTACCAAGTGCATTCATAGAGCAGAAAAAAAAACGAGGGAAAATACTTAACCAACAGAATGTAAGGAATGCATGACGAAAGTAGACTGTCACCGTCAATGTCAGTCACATTGTTTTTGCGAAAGAAACGTGAAAAAGTGACAAAAAATATATATTCATACCCATGACAAATATCTCCCCTAAAGGCCTGCATTTCCTCGTCTATAGAATTCTTATCAATCGATTTCTTTCCTATATTTGCAGTGGTTCTTTAAGATAATACAAACACAAGGAAAATGATAAGGGGGAGAAAAATTAGAATGACGTTCGAGAAATTCCACGAAGCAGTTTTCCGATGCGAGCACATTGGTGTTAAACCGGAGGACCTCAGTTTTTTTCCCTTCTGATTCTTGAATCTCCAAAAAAGATCATGTATTCCTTCTTTAAGGTCAAGTCAGATCTAATGACTACCTTATGTAGAACAGCAGGCGAGGTGAAGGAGGAGCGAGGTGGCTGGCGAAGGAGGCGAGAGTGGGACAGGGGGTTCCCGGGCAGAAGCGAAGAAGAGGTCGAATGACGGGTAAGGTCACGTGACTTCATAGCGTGCATACACAAACCCAACAACACGATTCCGAGAAGGGTGGGGCGGGCAATTTTGAATTTTCAAGATTTTCCAAAGTCCACATAGAATCGCTTCAGCCAAATATAGTGTCAGTGTGATCACTGCGACTTCGTTTACTGACGGGTGATATTGGGAGACTTGTTAGTAACCTTAAACCACTCGAAAATGGTTTCCAAAATATACAGCACGAAGCAAGCGTGACTGCCGTTGCCGAGATGAGGAGGAGGAAGAAGAAGAGGAGAGGAAGGAGGAAGAAGAGGAGAAGGAGGAAAATGAGGAGGAGAAGGAAGAGGAGGAAGAAGAAGAGAAGGAGGAAGAGGAGGAAGAAGAAGAGGAGAAGGAGGAAGAGGAGGAGGAGGAGGAGGAAAAGGTTGAAGAGGAGGGGGAAGAAGAGGAAGAAGAAGAGGAGGAGGATGAAGGGGAAGAGGAGGGAGAGGAGTAGGGGGAGGAAGAGGAAGAGGATGATGATGAGGAGGAGGTGGAGGAAGAGGAAGAGGATGATGATGATGATGAGGAGGAGGTGGAGGAAGAGGAAGAGGATGATGATGATGATGAGGAGGAGGAGGAGGAGGAAGAAGAAGTGAAGGAGGAGGAGAAGATGACGATGAAGAAGAAAGTAAAAGAATAGGGGGAAGAGGAGGGGATGAAGAGAAGACTAGTGGTGGAAGACGAGAAGGAAAGAAAGAGGGAGAAGAAGGAAGAGGAAAAGGAGGAATGAGAGGAGGAAGTAGACACACCAATGGAAGCGAATAAGTAAAGGGAGGAGGAGAAGATGGATGAGTAAAGGAAAACAAAAAAGAAAGAAGGAAATACAGAAAAAACAAACATTCAAGAGAACGGAAAAATAGCTAAAATATACAACAAAATACGAGGAAAATAAGACGTAA
>NC_061860.1:17995785-17998285 GCF_019202785.1 Penaeus chinensis
TCTAATTTCTTTGAAGCCTGCATTGATGACCCCTGAAAGGAAACTTTGGGATATTAGAATTGCTTGAGCATGTCAGTAGCTGTGATATCCTGCCTCACCACCTCTACGTAAGTATAAGGTCCGGAGCATCGTTGATAAGATGAACTGTTTCGTGATGGCTACATGCAGTGTAAAATCATCATCGTGTGCTTGTGTTTGGGGAACTAGCTGGAGAATATCATCAAAGTAGACTTTCCAAAGTATTGGACCCAAGGCACTGCCCTGTGGCACGCTGGCACTAACACCCGGATGTATCCAATGACTGCAACTTCCCTCCGTACAGAGTGTCGATGGTGACTTAGGTAGGTATTTTTTATACAAAGACTGTAGCTTAGCTGTGGTCCCTTTGTGCATACACGACCGAGAGCCCGGCGGCGTCTTCGGCTATGGTACAAGCGCCCTTGTTCTCATCCAGGGAATTGTTTCATCCAAACGTCATGGTTAACAGCAGATCTTGTAGCCCTTGCCGCATAAAACTGCAGATGGCCGTCACCGAATAACTTAGCTAAATCAATAGCTATTATTTTTCAACGATTTTCCCAACTACTGAGAGAAGGACTATGGCTCAGTAATTTTGTGGATTTCTGCTGAACACTTCCTAATGGAGCGTAGTTACACTGGACTTGTTTCCTTAAACGTGGCCACTTCTTAGTTAAGCATATTTGATTGAGCTGGAAACAGAACATAGAGTTTAGAGGTGCAGATTTTATGCATGTGAAAACTGATATTGGAGGGTCCTGATTCGAACATGTCATTCTTGGTCAGATGGTCACTGTCATCCCAGGGTCTGCATTTTTTTCGGAAAGGTCTTTTGCTAGCACGTTCTCTCTCTCCCTCTCTCTCTCTCTCTCTCTCTCTCTCTCTCTCTCTCTCTCTCTCTCTCTCTCTCTCTCTCTCTCTCTCTCTCTCTCTCTCTCTCTCTATCTATCTTTCTATCTATCTATCTATCTATCTATCTGTCTCTCCCTCTTTCTCCTTCCCTCCTATAAATACGAATGCTCTCACACACACACTCACACAACATATGACGAGGCAAGAGCAGACGCAGAATCAGCGCAAGCGAAGCAAGGAGAGAACTTCAGACACGACGATTTTCTGTCTCGCGACGGAGAGGGATCTTGGCTCGTCGTCTGTGCTCGTGTTTTGTCTCTCACACGAGGAAAACTGCGGCCATAATTGTTGCTTCTTTGCTTGGTACTGGTACTGGATACGTGTGTGTGGGGGGGGGGGGGGGCGAATGTTTATGTTTGTCCACATGTATGAATGGGTATACATGTATGTATGTCTGCATGTATGTATATATATATGTGTGTGTGTGTGTGTGTGTGTGTGCATATGTTTATATATGTATATATTCGTGTATGTTTGTGTATATATATATATGTATATGCAAAAGTATGTATATGCATATACGTATAAGGATGTGTATGTATGTTTGTATATCGTATGTATGTCTGTTTGCATTCATTGATATGTAAAGTGTATTGTGTGTATGTAGATACGAATGCGGATGTGTGTAGGCTTACGTGTGCGTCTGCGTGCAATCTCCATTTGCGCATACGGTGAGAATGTATATAACACACACACACACACACACACACACACACACACACACACATATATATATCTATGTATCTCTCTCTATGTATATATCTCTATATATCTCTCTCTATGTATATATATATATGTAGTTTTCTACCATTTTATATAGATAGCTAGATAAATAGACATGTGTGTGTATCTCGGTCCGAGAGCAAGAAGGGCCATTTTCCTAAAAGTCAATGTTGAGAAAAACGCCTTTTTAAGTTTACTCCGTTAATTAAAATTCAGGCAATAATTTACGAAATCAGTCTGTGTTGCATTAACCAAATCCTTTTAAAGACATTTTTGCACCTAATGAAAATAAATATTTTTCATAACGAAAAATATATATAATATTTTTTTTATTGTAGTGCCGGAGGGCCAGTACTATACCAACCATGCCACACGACCCACTAATAGCAGTGTGAACTAGGATCTCACTTACTATATAGACTATACCTATCTACTCATACTAGGTTGGTTTAGTACGTTTCATACCCAGAGTTACTTGGATTCGAGTCCTGGTCAGAAAGGGATTGTTATTTACATTTATTGCTGTTGATGTTAAAAACATTCCTCATAATTTGATTTCTAAAGTTTTCTACTATTTTATGACTTAGAAATATAAATCAGTAAAGTTCTTTTGATAAAAGTCCTGTAATATTTTCACATCAAGCTTTTTTTTCCTTTCTGTGTACTGGGCATTGCATACTGACTATAAAATAATAAAAGCGGCCAATCTTCACCTTCCGTTGCCTTGTATTCAAAATGCAGCTTTTTGTGGAAATCAGTCACGCACTGAGATTTATGATTTTCAGTGAACTGGATTTCAAAATAATACTCGTGTGGCGTCACTAATTCACTGATGACATTAACCTTT
>NC_061860.1:18005785-18021283 GCF_019202785.1 Penaeus chinensis
AACTGCTCCCCCTTTTTGGGGGGGGACGGCGCCGAAGCATGGAACCCCTGTGAGAGGTGAAAGAGAGGGGGGACAAAGGGAGTAAGCAGAAAAGGGGGAACTCAAGAAATAGTGCGACACCGTTTCAGAAAGCCTTATCGGCTATCTGAGACGGTGTCGCGATGGGATTTTTGGGAAAAAAGGGAAATTTTGACCCGCGCCCCCATCAGCCCTTCCATCTGCAGATTCACGATCTTGACTGATTAATTGTAAATTTGTGTAAATCATCATTTGTGCTTTTCCCCCCCTTGTTTTGCTGCGGGAGGGATTGAAGGAAAAAAGGGGTTAAAAGCAAGGACCCCAAAAGGAGAGTAATATCACTCAAGACGAGGCGCAAAATGCCTGATAGAATTGAGTGTATAAATGTCACCCAAGGGGAAATTTTCGGTGTATCTATACCAAACAAATTATTTATAATAATAAATATACAAAAAAATAAATCCCTAAATATAAATATACAAACATAATATATAAAAATAAATACGTATAAAATATATATATTTATTTATTTATATTATATTATAATTAAAATATATGAATATAATGGGTGGTGTGTGGGTGTGGGGGTGGTGTGGTGTAAATTTATGTATGTAGTATGTATTAAAAAATACATAAAGATGGGATAAATATAAAAAAACCAATAAACGAAAAAGGAGAGTGAAGATGGTAAAGGTAGGAGACAGTAAATTAGAAAGAAGAAAAATAGAATGGATTTGATAGAGAAACAAAAACCAAAAAGGGAGAAAAAAAAGGAAAGTAGGAGAGGAGAGATGAGATGTGATGAGTAGCACAGCATAGGCCCCCCATTTCAGAGGTGTAAAAAGAGACATTATCCCCTGCATCCCCAATATTAAAGGGAAATAGTTAGACTCATGTAAGAACGTCACCATGAAGTCTTGACGTCAGTTCACATTGAATACGTTACACCTCCCCTATTTTGCTATTTGCGGGATAGCACTGCTGTGGTGAAGTGCGATTTTTAAATCTCTGTCGTCTATTGCACTGGGGTACTTTGCTTCCTCCAAAAACCTATTTTCTGGTGCGCGAGAAAAGAGAAATTTCCCTTTTAATTTTAGTACATTAGATTGTTGCTCTGGGGTTTTTCGAGTAATGCTGAGAAATTTTTGTTTATAAAAGAAAGATTAAAATATATTTTTAGAGTAAAAAAAAATTTGGTTAGAATAAGAATGAGAAGGGAAAACAGGGTGAAAATGAGAGGAGGGGGGTAGGAGGGAGAGAGAGAGAGAGGAAGAGAGAGAAGAGAGAGAGAAGAGAGAGAGAGAGAGAGAGAGAGAAGAGAGAGAGAGAAGAGAGCGAAACAAAAAGTAAGTGGGAAAATTGTCTGAGATAAAGAAAAAAGAGAAAACAGAGAGAAGAGGAGAATAAACAAAAAGAAGGAAAAGGAAAAGGGAAAAGAGAGAAGGGGGGGGGGAGAAGAGAGGAGAAGAGAGAGAGAGAGAGAGAGAGAGAGAGAGAGAGAGAGAGAGAGAGAGAGAGGAGAGAGAGAGAGGAGGAGATAAATTCAAATGAGATTTGCGAAGACTAGCTTTCCCGGTTCCATACATGGCCCGTGAGCTTTTTATGGGTCTCCTTTAGTTCGAATCGGTGTTAAACCCTGGTGGAGGTTTAAGAGAGAGAAGAGAGAGAGAGAGAGAGGAGAGATAGAGAGAGAGAGAGAGAGAAGAGAGAGGGGAGAGAGAGAAGAGGGCCCAGAGAGAGAAAGAGAAGGAGAGAGAGAGATGAAGAGAGAGAGAGAGAGATGAGAGAGAAGTAGAGAGAGAGAGAGAGAGAGAAGAGAGAGAGAGAGAGAGAGAGAAAGAGAGAGAGAGGAGAGAGAGAGAAGGGAGAGAGAGAGAGAGAGGATAGAAGAGAGGAGGAGAGAGAGAGAGATGAGGGCCGGGGGAGATCTTGACGTCACGGAACAAGTGACCCCTGCAAACAATAACATCTTGTTGAATAAACTTGTCAAAAGCAGAAGGGAAAAAAAAGTCCCCTCATTGCCCTATAGATCTTCTTCTCGAAGTTTAATGAAGAAGATAAAGTTAAGAAAGAAAAATAAAAAAAAAAAAAAATAAAAAATTCAGAAGCTCAAAGAAATTTCCGTTTTTTTTTTTTGTATTAAAAATCGATCCAGGAAAATGACCCCCCGGGTGAGGAAATTTTTAAACCCCTTGGGAAGGTAAATGTTAAAATTTAAAAAGTACAGCGGAAATAAACGAGGTTTATGAACGAGGGGAAATTTTGTCCCCCTCCCCGACCATTTGGCCCGAGTACGGAAAGGTCACTGGAAGAGGAGTGTTAAAAAAGGGCGTTTAATGTATATAGAAACGTGTATATAGAAACGTGTATTGTTCCAAAAACAATAATGTATGTTTTGCCTGAAAGCCTATACTACTGAAATAGATTTTGTGTGTGTAATCATAATTTAATTATATATATATATATAAAAAAAAAAATAAAAAAAATATATAAATTATAATATATTTTTGTGTGTGGTGATTTTGTGTGTGTGGGGGTGTGTTGTGGGGTGGCGTTGTGTTTTTTGTGTGTCGAGGGGACCTAGTGTGAAAAAGGTTACCCAAAAAAAAAATGTAGTATGTAAAGTATGTACACCCTTTCTATATCTATCTACCCTTTTATCTTATTATGTATAAAAAATTTTGAAAATAGTATATCTTTATACCCATATTTATCTATCTATTGTTTATTGTCTGCTAACTGTCCCCCTATTTTATTATTATTACCCATTTTTTTATATTCTCTAATATTGTCTATCCCTTTATATATATATACACACACATCATGTAAAAAATATTATAAAATAAAATATATTAGAGAGAGAGAGGAGAGAGAGGAGAGAGAGTGAGAGAGAGAGAGAGAGAGAGAGAGATAATGAGAGAGACAGAGAGGGAGAGAGAAAACCCAGTAGAGAATATGAGAGAGAGTGAGAGGAGAGACGACGCGCGAGAGGGGTCGCGTGCTCGCGCGTGCGCGCGCGCTGGCTGCGCGCGCGCCGCGTCGCTGTCCGAGCTCTAGGCGTCGCAAGAGCCCACCCGCCCCAACAAGCACTAACCTCCAACACTGACCCACACACAATATAAATACACTACACAACCACTATCTCACACACACACTCTAACTCACCCCCCACACGCCCCCACACACCCCACCCCGCCCCAGCACACATGCCTGCGTATAATCCCCGATAACACTCCAACCCATCATCACCACCCTGCAACACCATCACCAGCAGCTCGACTACCCTCACCGCAGCAGTCCTGCAACAACCACGAACCCCGAGCAAGACCCCCCCCAGTCACCACCTCAACCCTGCCCACCACCCCATCCACCCCACGTAAGAAGCACAAGCACCACCACCAACTCCCAACCACCAGTGCACCATGCTCCACCTCCACCACCACCACCACCACCACCACCCCACCACAGCACAACCAGCAGCACAACAACCACCACCTCAACCCCCAACAGCACCACTCCGACCCCGCAGCACGCGAACCCGCACACGCCGCTCCACAACCCCAGCACCACCACAACCACCATCACCAACACCACCACCACCAGCACCACTGACACCCACCAGACGCTACCACAACCACCACACACCACCACCAGCACCACCTACAACAACCAACAACACACAACAACAACAACAACAACAAACAACAACAACAACAACAACAACAGGCAAGTAAGTAAAGAAGAACATCACCCCTTACCAGCCCACCCCACCACAGCCACTACAGCAACCCAACCCCCACCACCACCACCCCCACACCACCACCATCACAAGCACCCCAACCACAAGCCACCACTACTACCACCTACCGCCACCAACAAACAACCTCAATAACAACTACAACAACCAACAACCCCAAATAAAACATAACCAACAAATCTACACCATCAAGAAACAACATCAAGACGAACACCAACAACACACACCCACAGAACATCCCAACGACACACACCCTCACACACCCCCTAAACCACACACACAAACACACACACACACCCACCCACTCAGACATGTACCTAAATGACACACACACAGAACAGACTGAGACAGACAGACAGACAGACAAACAGCCAACATGACATGACAGACTGACAGACATACAATACAGACAGACAGACAGTCTCACAGACGAGAGACAACAGTAAGCGAGCTTAGACTAACTACCCACAAACACACTACACCTCACCTACTCCCACTATCCCACCACATCTGAGACACACTGTGATAGAGAGAGAGAGAGAGAGAAGAAGACTACACACACACTACAAACAGCACACAGAAACCGACACACACCACCCACACACTCAACACACACACACACACACTCACACACCACAGTAGATAGAGAGAGTAGTAGAGATGATAGAGAGTGATAGAGAGAGACAGAGAGAGACCCCGCACGCAAAACACCCTCCCACCCTGCACACACACACCCCATACATACATGACACACACACATACCCACACACACATAGAGGAGACAGTAGTGAGATGAGACAGATATATTGATACACATGATGGAGCGAAGTGAGAGGAGATAGATGAAGAGAGATAGAGAGACAGAGCGACAGACACACAACACCTCCCACAACCCCCCCAAACACACACTCTACAGACACGTAATCACAGACCCTCCCATAGCACTCTGCTGTCAGGTCAGTAAGACAGTCCAGTCTGACCGGTCAGACGACAGACAGTCTACATGACAACTAGGGGTCAACAGTCAGACATACAGACAGACAAGACTGGACAGAAAGACTGGACCAGTCAGACATACAGACAGACAGACCGACAAAGAAGACAGGTCTTGACTAGAAGGACAGACACATACACACAACACACACACACACACTACAGCCACACCGAACAGCCACACACCCCCCCTCACACACATCCACCCCCACCCCAACACCCACCCACCCCCACAGACACACAGACCCACACACACTCACAGAGATATATAGAAAGAGAGAGAGATACAGAGATGAGGGTGGAGTGAGTGAGAGACGATAGGTACATATACAGACACCCACACACACACACTCCCCCACACACTCACCAAACACACCACACACACACAGAGATGAGACAGAAGAGATGAGTAGAGAGTGAGAGAGTAGTGCCAGAGAGTAGACAGTCAGACAGTACAGACATACATACATTCAGATGACGATAGCAGACATGTCAGACAGACAGACAGCACAACAGTACATGACCAGAGAGACTTACTGACAACATGACAGAACAGACAGCACAGACATACAGACAGACAGAGGGAGGATAGAGAGACTAGATGAGAGAGATGAGAGACCCCAGACAGACCACACACACACACTCAAACACACACACACACACACCACACAGAGTGATAGAGAGAGAGAGAAGAGAGAGAGAAATAGTAAGCCCCAGACTCAGACCACACAAACACTCACACCACACACAGACACTCACACACACCCACACACTAGTAGAGAGAGAGAAATATATAGAGAGTGATAGAGTATATAGATAGAGAGATATATAAGTTGGAGATAGAGAGATAGGGATTTCGTAGAGCAATAGAGATACACTCACATATACAACCACACACACCCACACACACACACACACACAGAGAGAGATGATAGCGATTAGAGACCACTGACACACATACACACCCACATCTCACACACTCACACACCACACGACACACTCACACACTACAAGAAACCCACATGACACACACCAGATACACACACACGACACACACAGACAATGAACACAGAGACACAACACACTCACACACACACACAGAGAGATAGAATAGAGAGAGAGATATGTAGTGCTGAGATCTAGAGAATATAGATAGAGTAGATTATAGAGAGAAATAGAGAGTAGATGAGATAGAGAGCCCACACACCCACAGACACACACATGACACCCCCACCCACAGTACACACATACACAAACACACACACACACACTCACACAACAACACACAGACAGCGAGAGAGAGTAGGACTAATATAGAGGAGAGATAGAGTAAGTGAGAGTGAGATAAGATAGAGATAGAAGAGCGAGTGAGAGAGAGAGAGGAGATAGTAGATAGGCGACATAGAGACTTGAGACACACACCCCACACACACACTGACAAATCCCCACACACAAACCACACACGACACACACACACCACAACACTTATATGAAGAGAATAGAAGGATATAATATGACACCCAAACAAACAGAGAGGAGAGTAGAGTAGATCATGATAGAGATACACACACACACCACACACACAAACAAACACACACACACACACACACACACACACACACACTACAGATGATAGATAGACACTGAACACACATACACACCCACAGCCACACACACACACCTCACACACACTCACACACAACACAGAAACCCCAGACACAAACAGAGACTCTCACATGACACACACTGACAGAGACACATATATACACACACACACACAGACAGTTGATAGAGAGAGGTAGTGAGAGAGATGCTAATAGAAGAGAAGAGAGAGTGAGATGAGAGAGATGAGTGTTGAGAGAGTGATGTAGAGAGCGATGTGTGAGAGGTAGACCACACTCACACCAACAAGAAACACGCCAGACACACCCTCACACATACACACACACACACACTCACTCAGACCAGTCGGAGATAGAGAAGAGAGAGAGAGAGAGATAGAGATAGAGAGAGAGTAGAGAGTCCAGTAGAGAGAGAGAGATCGAGAGAGTGAGAGAGAGAGAATGAGTAGAGAGAGGAGATATCAGAGGAGGCGAGAGATCGAGTGTAGAGAGACAGAGACTCACACCACACACACACAGCCACAGCCCCAAACACTCAACACACTCAAAGCTCATCACACACGAACACAGAGAGAGAGAGTGAGACACGCACACAACACAGTGATAGTACGAGCGAGAGTAGAGATAGAGAGAGCGATGAGGAGAGAGAGATAGTGTGAGAGAGTAAGAAGGAGAATGACCAGATAGAGGAGACTAGAGAGGAGATATAAGAAGAGATATGAGAGACTGAGAGCGAGAGAGATGAGAGATCGATACAGGAGAGGAGAGACATGGACATGAGAAATTATACAGAAACACTCACACACACCACCACACACACACACACACACACACACACAGGCACCGCGATAATCCCAGCCCCTAGTCATATATACCCAATATGCCCACACACACCGCAATCTCCCGGCCGCATGCATAACCACACCGTACCCTCCCCCAGCGTCCAGAGCGCAGGGATACCCCCGAGTATCACAGGGCCACGAGACTCATAATGAGGTGAATCTCATCATTCAACTTATTCCCGATCTTGATGTCTCATTGCGCCTAAGCAATCTAAAGTTACAATGCATCTAAAAACCCAAGTCTAGTGCCAGTAGGTTCCCTAAACTGGGGCCGGGAAGCCATAATTTGAGGATATGCTTTTGTAAAGGAGTAACGGGGAAGCAGCCAGTGGAGAGAATCTACAGGTTTGAAGCAGGTTTTGTGAAGGGCCCCGATTAGACTCATGAAATTATTTCCCATTTTTATCTGTGAAATTACCTTTTTTTATCTGATTATGTGTACTTGGCATAAAACGAGATATTGAGATGCATTAGGGCAGTAACTAATTTTGTTAACATAATTATGTTTCCTTTTATTGTTTTGTTTATTATTGAAACATCTTTTTGCAATGATGCCATTTTTTTTATTTATCTTAGAATGGACGTGTTTTATGTGCATTTTGTTACTTCTTTTGTACCATTTCAATAATTATATTATATTCAGCAAAGGCAGCCTACAAATTAACAAGTGGAATCAGTAAAATTACAGGCTTTGCTAAAGTGGTTTTTATATGGACGTAATGAGTGTAGGACTGCAGACACTGTAGGATCATGAACGAAAGATGGGTAACGACCAGTAGTATGGGAATCACTGCTCTACTGCATTCAAATCTGCGTCATCATCAATGTAAATGTATTTCCATGGAATTCCCATGAGCGATGAGTTAACACAAGATAGATAGTTATGCAGATAGATAAGGTTATGGCGTGTTTTTCTTTGAATTGGTGTGTTTCGAATGAACCTTATTTTTCGCATCTCACGTTTATGTTTCTATTATCCATTTCATATTTTCTTAGCAAGCATTGTCCATATAAATGAAAAAATAAAGCTCTGCCTTCATATTTCAAAATTGCAGAATTCTACTACTTTATCTTTTGATTTCACGACCATCGCCTGATCCCAGCATCTCACCATTTTACACTCACATGAACCCGTCCAATTTCCTAGATTTTCTCTTCAACGCAGTGGTACCACAATTCTTTTACATGATACCTTGCAGTGTTTGCACCTTGAGGAATGGCAACAGTGGTCAAGGATAGAGGTATGACGTTTCTCCAGGAGCCCTTCTAGAAAAACTGATTAATAAAAAAAGCAGGAGAAAAAAAATATTTTTGACTTGAACATACTCGTTCCTAGCAGAAAAAAACTCGCTCTGCATGAAAGACGACACTGGAAGATGGGACAAAACACTTGAAATCCTACTGTATGTTTTTCTATTTTTCTTCTACCAGCTAAAGTCTCTCTAGAGTAGTCTGTAGCGACACGATTTATTATTGTTATTGCCATTACTATATGACACGAACTTTGATTATATATTAAAAAAAGTTTCTTGCTCGAGGTCGCAATTTTGAAGTTCCATTGCTCCATTTGCTATAGAAATTAATGATTAATAATAACATTATTATGTTGTACAAATAGTGCTCGAAATGCTATAAACATTAGAATTTTTGTCAAGAGTAAAACTCCATAAGCGAAAAACGAGAATACAAAGAAAATTAAAATCTCGTTTATCTGTAAATCACTTAGCTACCTGCGGCGTTAAGACCGACCTTCGTGTCATTAGATTACTTGTCTCTTTCCCGCCTTGCTGTTGACCTGTTTCCTCGTCCTTGCACTTCCTTGTTTCGCTTCACCGGAGCTGGTTGGTCTCCCTGGCAACACGGAAGGACGTCCTGACATACGGCGTGAAAGCTATCGTTACTGGCGTCTGTTGTTGGAAGGTTGTTATATGAGACATCTACTGTCCTTGTTCCCATTCTCAAGGAAAAGTTCATGCGTGGTAATTGACATGAATATCAATCCGTCCAAACCTTCAATAATTAATCCATCAAACCACTCATCCACTTATCGGCCAATTCATCCACCAACGACTCTACCCCTCTATCAGTCCATGCCAACGCATCAACTCAAATTCGCGAAGACTGGATCGCCTCTCCTTGACGTATTATGGATTTTGATTCTCTGCGAGGCCGAGCAACCCGATCGTCTATTGTTATCTTGCGTTCTCGGGCAATAAGAATTTGATACTGGAGCCTTGGTAAGGAATGGTGGAAACTGAAGATGATGAAAACCTTCTCCATTTTTACGCTTGGATGGGAATGTATACAAGAGGACACAGTGGATCGAGAAGGAAAATACAAATAATATGAGGTTTCCTGCATATAATCATCTTTCTTCCTGTATGAGTATATTTTTGTGGAAACTATGTGTAGTACGGTGGGGGCTGTAATTTTAGTTTATGTACGATTATGAGTATAAGCAGTATATATTCACATCTATTTTTTACACACACACACACACACACACACACACACACACACACACACACACACACACACACAAACATACACACACAAACACACACACACGCGGATACACGCATACATACACACACACACACACACACACACACACACACACACACACACACACACACACACACACACACACATATATATGTGTGTGTGTGTGTGTGTGTGTGTGGATGTTTGTGTATACATAGACACACACACATATGTATGTGTGTGTGTGTATATATACATATATATATATATATATATATATATATATATATATATATATATATATATTGGGGATTACCTGTCCAATATTCCATCACTTCTTTAACCTTCATTCGCTTAGAAAGAATGGAGCGTTCATTGTACGATAACATTTCTATTGTTTTATTTCTTTTAGAACATCGAACACAATCTTGGGCCTGTGATATCCAGCGATACTTGACTCCATGTTTGTGACGCTTCGTGCTCTTTTTAGAGTGCGCGCAAGTGTCCGGGGGCGTAGGTTCCACAGAGGCAGGCAGACAGGCTGCTTCTTTGTTTTTGTTTTTTTCTCATCCTCTCCATGGCGCATCATACCTGCCCCCAGTTTCCATTGGTTGGTTTGCCGTCATCATCATATCAGAGACAGGCGCACAAACAGGATTCTACTCTTAGGGGATAAGCATGGGATTTTCCTGTTTTTGCTAGGTTTGTGGAGGAGGAGAAGGGAGAGCGGCAGAAAAAGAAGGGGAAGAGGTAGAAAGGTAGGGAGAGCGATCAAAGGGGGGAAAGTCACGGAGGGAGAGAGAGACGAGATAGACAGATATATAAAAAGAGAGAGAAGGAGGGACAGACAGACAAACAAACCGATACAGAGAAATTAAAACACGTGTTGATGGTCAATTGTTTCTACGGAAAGAGGATCTAACCTGATAGCATGTGGTGAATCTAAAATATTTTGCTCCGCTCGCAGAGGGACGGGCAAATCGCGAAACGGAAGAAAGTCTCTCCTTGTTCTCGACTTCATGATGCTCCTGCAAAAGGGATTACAATGCGTCTGGTGATTTTTCTAGCACTTTCTCAGGAAGGTTCGTCAGCCAGAGATAACTATATCAAATTGCCATTAAAAGGACCCCAGATGCACGAGATCACTAACTCAAGAATTGTATCCCAAATTTCCATTTGCGTCTAGAAAAAGTAGACTGAAGTAGGACACCGCGTCATCCCGGTGATTTCAGTGGCCTAGAGAAAATTGTGTCGCCTTCAACGCACGGAGAGAGATTGCCATTATACACATACCGTGTAGCCAAGCAGGATACCAGGTGACTCTTGTTAGCAAATGACAGCGATATATCCCCAGGTGCTATGTCTACACCTACCATCAGCAGACAATGGACGGCCTGAAGAGGACTCTTGTTCATGGAGTTAGTACCATGTGGAAGAACCAGCTGTTTCAGACGGAGTTCATGAATTTGCACGACGTCGCTCCAATGCCAAAATCTCCTGGAGGCGTCACTCATATAAATGGAAAACTTGACCTCCTGAAACTTTTTTGTGAGAACAGAGAGCATTATGTAAACTAAAGTGATTCTGAAAAGGACTGGGGAGAAGGGAGAAGATGACTTTTGGAGAACGAAACCTGCCATGGTAAAGAAAAGTTTGCCTGGTGAACTATGAGTGTATTTGTACTTTATTGTCTTATTTATGATTAGTACTTGTTACGTGTTAGCTTTACATTCGTTGTGTTAGAATTAAAACAAGAAAGGAGCAGTAAATAAGGAGAAAAGATTCGTTATTATTATTTTATAGAACTGGCTTATATGGTAATACTGTGTCAATTCTATACAACTCGAATCCGTAAATGTAAGCCGCTCTTTATACCTATTCTAATATTCTCTACTATGCACTCAATATATTTTATCACTATCTCAAATGCAGAATATGAATTCAGTTGCTACTAACTGTTTTCCAAACGACAACCCTGACAAAACAATTACCGATTAGATCTTAGCCGGAAGCTTCGATATCAGCTAGGTTAAGGCCCCTCCTTCGCCATCCCCATTTCCAGATTGCCAAGGACGGATTTCGTTATTGAATTGTTATGTTGCAGCGTATCGTCCAATCATAACAGGAAGGTAATATAAGGTAGAGGTAGCTTTATACAATTCTTATAAATTGTTGTTTTGTAGTATTTCATCTGCTAACCAAGAAATATGGTGAGCTCTGTGAACAAGATGGTTTGCCCACTTCCACGTGAGTGCGGAATAATGTTATCCACGGCTTTACAGGGAAGGTGAACGGCTTCCCCTGACTTGTCTTCACATTCAAGGAAAATCGTGTTTAATGCTTGGACCAAACACAAGGGGGAGGGGGTGCGAATGATTCCCTTTCTTCGTCAGAAATCAATATGTCGGTTGACGGCTGACGATCTGCCTCTGCTTCCTCCTCATCCATCTCCTTTCCATCTTCCTCCTTCCTTGTTGTCAGAATATCTCATTATATCATTAATCTATAGTTACACCCAACCATCCATCCATTACTAGACTGAAAGCTCTTGGCGATTATATTGATAAAAAAAAACTTACTGTAAAAAAAAAAAAAAAATGGTTTTAGTCTACCGTCTTCCTAAGTGTTGTATTCTTCCATAGTTAATATGACTTTAAGGTTGCATCTGAGAAAAAGATTTATGGACCCTTCACCAACCGCCGGTCGAAAAGTCATAATTCGAAAAGTAAACGTAGACTTGCCTGTACTAAAAAAAAAAAAAAAAAAAAAAAAAAAAAAAAAAAAAAAAAAAAGGAATCACTGTGGTTCCCTCGCGTACGAGAGGTGGACATTATTGACTATTCAAAGCAGTTTCTGCTCCGGTTTGTTATTTTTTCCAACGATTGCGAGGTTCCCGCGCTTTTCGGCTCGTGGTTAGCGAAAAGTCGGCCGGCCGGACGGACGAAACATTCCACAATTTACTAGATAGGTTTCTGCATACAAAACGTCCAGTATACAGCTTAATACTTAGTTCTAACAAAACAGAACATTTAGGTATTTTAATACAAGATGTCAAATATACAGTCTAATACTAAAAAATAATAATAATAAAAATAATAGTAATAATAATAATGATTTACAAAACATTAAATGGATTTATGGCAGTAGATCAGCGGTACGATCAGCCAAATCGTACCGGATCATCGTAATGTGGAGTTTCCTACGCTTCTTCTTCCTCAACTCTCTCTCTCTCTCTCTCTATCTCTCTCTCTCTCTCTCTCTCTCTCTCTCTCTCTCTCTCTCTCTCGCCCCCCCCTCTCTCTCTCTCTCTCGCCCCCCCCCTCTCTCTCTCTCTCTCTCTCTCTCTCTCTCTCTCTCTCTCTCTCTCTCTCTCTCTCTCTCTCTCTCTCTCTCTCGCTCCCCCCCCTCTCTCTCTCTCTCTTTCTCTCTCTCTCTCTCTCTCTCTCTCTCTCTCTCTCTCTCTCTCTCTCTCTCTATAGACCGATTTCTCTGACGTCCTGCCTGTCTAAAACCTGTGAAAGAATTCTCCTTACTCGTTTACTCCACCAGATCAAAGACATGATCCACCCATCTGCCTTTGGCTTTCAAAAAGGGAGAGGAACACAAATGTGTCTAGCACAGTACCTAAATGGACGTAATGCACAGTCTTCTTACTTCATAGATTTTAAGGGAGCATTCGACAGAGCCTCCCCTACTGCAATCCTCCATGAACTAACTCTTTTAGGAGTTAAGGGCAAGCTTCTGTAATGGATAAAGGATTATCTATCTTTGAGAAGAGCAAAAGTGTGGTATCAAGGCAACTATAGTGCTAATGGCGAATTGCAATTAGGCACTCCACAAGGGGGAGTATTGTCCCCTACACTGTTTAATATACTTATGCACTCTCTTTGCAAGCTCAACGATGAATTAGGAGACCTATGCAGCATCACATCCTATGCTGATGACATTCTTATTCAGGTATTTGATAGGGGGGAATACGTTTTACAGAAGTTCAGCAAAAAGTGTGCCTCCCTTGGTCTCATAATCAACCCAATCAAAACTAAGCATATTTCCAGATCTCGTAAACTGCCTTACATTCCAAAGTTAGGTGGACAAACTATTGCAAGAACTGACACCTACAAATATCTTGGTGTTATGGTGACTGCTCCCCACCTTATGTCCCACAACTCACGTTTAACAAGGATATTGTTCAAAACATCAAGGAACGATGCCTTGAGAGTTTAAGACCATTGCAATACATAAGTAACAGATATGTATGTGCCTCCCTGAGAGTCCTAAGGTTGATGTATATCTCCCTTGTCAGGTCCATGATAGACTATGCATGCCCAGTGCTTAGTATGCTGCCACCGAGTGCCCTCAAACCCCTTGAAGTTTTACAGAACAAGGCCATGAGAATCATACTTGGATGCCCAATGACTGCTAAAGTTCTCGTCATGAGGAAAGAGTTAGACCTCCTTTCTATTCACAGTCGTGTCATCCAAGTTAACACCATACTTGGCATCAGACTCCTGCAGCTTCAGCCTAGACCACAAATCTCCAATATCCTTTCAAATGAGATAAATTATAGAGTTAGGTATGCCCGACCTCGATACTCCAATCTCATACAGTCCAATTTAGAATGGAAAACTAAAACTGCTCATACTATCATGTTCTTCAATGTATGGAACAACGAAGTTATTAATATTCCAGATACAGTAATTGCACAGAACTCATGTACATGCTTATATTGATAAATTAATAGGGTCTAAATCTTTGGCTTCAAAAATGGAACTAAAAGCTCACTACTTGAGAATATATAAGATGGCATTCTACATCCCTCTCATGGTACGCCCCCACTTGCAATCTACTGTGATGCCTCCACTGATCCCATGGATCAAAAAGGGATTGTGGCTAATTCTGATATAGATCTTGAAGAAAGTGTGTGCATTTCCAACTGGACAAGCACAACTGATGCCGAGTCATAGCTATACATCATGCCATTAAGAAAGGTAGTGAGCAGCAGCGACACCTGGGTGTCTTTACAGACAGCCAAGGCGCTCTCCAAAAGCTTACATGAAGATCCATATTATGTAATACCACTATCTCTCAATCAAATGAAAAGACGAGTTATCAACTGTCTTAGAGATTATGAGGGTCAGGTATGGACCACTGAAAAGATAAAAAAAAAAAAAAAGAAAGGACATGGTACTATCTGGGGATTACGAGAGTATTGCTGGGACATCAAATTTAGACAAACCCTATAAAATCTATCACGGACTGTCTAAGAACAACAGGTTACATTAACTAGTCTACGCATAGGATATCAGTACACTATGCAATATGTACAGGATGCAGTTTTTGGATGCAAAATCTGTTTCATATCACCACTGCAAATTGTGCAAGGCACCCAAGTCGCATAATCTCACTCATTACTTACTCTGTTGCATAAAGACTCATCCTATCGATCAAGTATACTTTTCACAGATTAGCACTTTGTTATTATTTTAACTTTATTAAGACACTGGTCTTTTCTTTGACATGATTAGTGATATAAACGGTTTTTTTACCAGCCAGATGATATTTTAATACATGATAATAGCACAGCCCCTCAGGCATGTATGCAACACTAATGTTTGAAATGATGCACTCTACAAAAAAAAAAGCACACAGCCAGTTTGGATGGATGCATTAGTATCTTACCCTGGCTTTTTTGCAGGACATGTACACTGTTCTGTAAATAAATGTTATCAAATCAAATCAATCTCTCTCTCTCTCTCTCTCTCTCCTCTCTCTCTCTCTCTCT
>NC_061860.1:18023883-18028883 GCF_019202785.1 Penaeus chinensis
TCATGTCAGAGAGAATACTCTTAGCTTCCATCATGAATTAAAAAAAAAAAAAAAAAAAAAAAAAAAAAAAAAAAAAAAAAACAGAAAAAAAAACAGATAAAAGTAACTTTATAGAAAACAGACCGAGGTCGCCCATAAGCAAATATACAGGATGTTGTTATTGAATTTAAAAAGTTACGGCAACAAAAATGTCTCATTGGAAATCAGTTACTTTAGGATGTTAGAAAAAGACACGTGCGCTAAGCTAAAATGATCCCGTCTGCTATATTTGAATTATCATATAACTTTTTTTAAATTGATGGATATTTCTGGCACATACAACGCTATGTCACTATTTATGTGACATCTTTCTCACCTCTTTTTACTTTCAACTGCACTGCACCATACTCAAAATTAGGTCTTATGATGACTGTAAAGACTTTTTTTGCCATGTCTTCGTCCACATACACGAATACCTTTTTCATGTTGGCAATCAGCCCTAGCATTTTATGAACTTTGGGCTTAGGTTCCTGTTTATGATTATCCCAAGGTCTTTTTCTTTATCTTCTTGGTTAATATTACGTTTCCTAACTTGTACTGGTATAATGGACGAATTTTGCTTTCTCCAAACCTGACTATATGGCATTCATTGGTGTTGAATTCCATTTTCCATGCAGAACTCCAAATGAATAAGTTCTCTGTATCACTTTGGAGGCATCGTCTATTATCTTTTTTTTTTTTTTTTTTTTTTTTTTCAATTTCGCGTCGTTAGCAAACATATTCAGATAACTACGTGGGATTATGTTTGGCACTGAATCATTTATGAAAACAGTGAACATAATTGGGTCCAAGACCGATCCTTGAGGTACTCCGCTAGTTACTCGTCGCCATGTAAAGTGCTTCCCTCTAGTTACGGTTCACATCTGTCTTTCATGAAGAAAGACTTCCATCCATTCAAGGAGTTTGCCTTTCACTCCGCCTAGGTGTTCTAATTTCCTTAATAGTCTTTTATAAGACACCTTATCAAATCCATCTTAAAGTCTAATTATACACAATCCACCCAGCCGTCTCTTTCTTGTAATAGTTCTCAAATTCTATCAAAGAAACAGAGATTTGCTGCGCATGACCTTCCTTCTCTAAGACCAAATTGTTTATTTGATATCATATCGTGTTTTTCAAGTACTTCAACCCATTGCTTCCTAACTATCCTTTCTAACAGCTTGCACTACACTAGTTAACGAAACTGATCTATAATTTAGAGGGTTTTGTTTGTCGTCGTTCTTGAATAAAGGTGTAATATCAGCAAGTTTCCAATCTTCTGGTAGTTTTAATGTCTTACTGAATTATGGAATATTAACAATAACGGAGTACATAATTCTTCGGCACATTCCCTTAGAACCCAGTTAGATATCTCATCTGGTCCCTCTGCTTTAGTCTTGTCTAATCCTTTCAGCATGTCTTTTATTTCATTCTTTTCGAGTGTGATATTTCCGATATTCTGATTTATGTTTGTACGGTTACTTGTCATTTCAAGGATTTCACACATTTCCTCCTCCTTAGTATAAACGATGTTATTGTCTTTGATGGTGCTAATATGATCTCTACTTTTAGTCTTACTATTTATGTAGTTAAAAAAGAGCTTTGGCTGGTTTATACATTTATTGATTATATCCTTTTCAAAGTCCAATTTCGCTTCCCTAATAGTTTGGGTGTACTCATTTCTTTCTGTGTGTGTGAGTGTGTATATGTGTGCGTGTAGCTTATCGTACAACAATATCCTTGATTGTTTAGGATGAATAATTTATATCGTCCATCTTCACAAAATGTTTCGTCTTAACATATTTCGTAACATATATTATTATCAGTTACCTCCTGTGGTGAATAATATTTTTCCGATGTGCAACCTTTGCAAAGGCAAAGGTTGAAATAAATCCTAACTGTCAAGCAACTGTACATTTTTCCGGTCCCGTTAATAAAACTCAGATGCGTTATGTACATGCGTGCATCGTCAGTTACGCAGCATTAATACAAAGTATCGTTTAAACGCAGGTTTAAAGAGCAAATTTTCATTTGCTGAATATTTCTTTCACTGCCTTTTATGTAAAGAAACTATATCATTTCATGACATAAATATTCTTCTAATAAATAACGTTTGTATTTATTTTGTCCGACAGGAAGTATAATATATCCATTCTATTCGTAACATTCCCCTATGAAGGGTATTATCACCCTATTCCTCATGATTGCTGAATAATAAGTTCCGAAGAACTGAAATTGCTGTCCCTTAAACTTCGCTGATAATAGAATATTATGAGATTTCCTGTCGAGACAATATCTGAGGCGGAAAGTCGAACTTCCTCGACACTGTCAGTGGCACTTGACCAATTAATCTAGAAGTAAACTAAATTTATAACTATATATATGTGTGTATATGTATATGTATATATATACATACATACATACATATATATATATACACACACACATACATACATACATATATATATATACACACACACATACATACATACATATATATACATATATATGTATATATATACATATATATACATATATATGTATATATATATACATATATATACATATATATACATATATATATATTAACAGCCATTCATTCCACTGCAGGCTTCTCTCAATTCACTATTGAGAGGTTATATTGCAGTGTCACCCTTGCCTGATTGGATGCCCTTCCTAATCAACCGCGGTTCGGCGCGCAAACACCTGTGGCACGGCGGTGACTTCCCCTACGACACCTGCGTTTGACTTCTTAAGGCGATATGTCGTTTTCTCGGGCTCGAGCAAGCAGTCAGAGCGCAGGCATTTTTACGACCGCCGCGACGGGGAATTGAACTCGAGACCACGAGGGTCGGAGCCCAGTGCTCTAACCACTGGACCATCGCGGCAGTCACATGTGTGTGTGTGTGTGTGTATATATATATGTATATATGTATATATATATGTATGTATGTATGCGTATATATATGTATGCATGTATGTATATATATATATATATATATATATATATATATATATATATATACGTGGTATACTAGGTTCCTTTACCGTGCTAAATAAGTTCTTAAGGTCCCAATGCTCATCGAGAGTGCCACAGTAGATAGAAATAGCGGTAAAAAATGCATTTAACAAAGCTTACTTCAAGCGATGGTACCTCTATTGGGTGCCAGACGCTAACCCCGCGACCCGTGGCCGCGGTCGGCCGAGGGCGCAGACCGGTTGGCTTAGCAACCGTTACGTAATGCGACACCTCTCCGGAAAACTTCCATATACAAAATCACCTTTCTAATCTCCTCTAACCCCAAACCCCATCCTTACCCATTCCAACTTCGTCCTAAATCCTCTCCCACATCATCCGCCTCCTTCTCTCAACCCTTCTGCTGCAACCCTACAGTTTATGCACATAATAATGCTCATTATAATGGAATGTATATGTGCGCTCAGGCAGACTGTTCAAACGTCTGAGCACGAGTATAAGCGCGAATGCACGGAAGTGCGTAGTTGCTCATAAGTCCACTCTAGACAGGGCTAATCCTGCTAAAGGGCTTATCAGTGGCATCCCGAGTAAATCCCCCCCCCCCCACACACACACACCAAGATACCCCCGCTTAAGCCAGTAGGTGGGGGTAACTCGGCTGTCTACCTCTCAATTAAAAAGCATGACTGCATAAACAGAAAAATGGCCCTCATTCCCCGGAGGCGAAGGAGCCCCTGGTTACGGCGGCGATCAGGATCGCTCCGGAGCAGAGGGAGCTGAAAGTCTCTGCTTAAAAACAGGCCGCCCCACGTTGATGAACCTTTGCACATATAATATAAGGACAATGAGAAGTGAATCCGACTTACTAGCTTTACTTAAGGAACTCTCTTTCATTAAATGGGATGCTGTAGAACTCTGTGAGGTTCGAAGACTAGACAAAGAACAGAAGGTACTAAATGATGGACACATTCTATTGGAGAGGTATACCCCTGGGTGGCGAGCAGGAATTAGGGGTAGGTTTCTTAGTTCACAAACGTTTAGAAAAGAACATCGTGGAATTCTATAGTATAAGCGAAAGAGTGGCTTCATTAACAATAAAACTTAACAAAAGGTATAACTTAAAAATTGTTCAGTTCTACCAACCTGCAGCCACAGTGACGAAGAAACAGAGGGCTTCTATGAAGATGTTAATTTAGCCAGCGAGAGAGTAGAAACTCATTCACGATAAGTATGGGAGATTTTAATGCCAAAATAGTTAAACAGACGGGAGAAACTGTAGTGAGGAATCACATAATAGGCACTAGGAATGAAAGGGGACAAATGTTAGTCGATTTTTCGGAGGCTCGATCACTCAATATCATGAAAACATTCTTCGGAAAAAGACTAGTCGCCATCTGACATAAAACACGAAATTGACTTCATAATTTCAAAAAGGCGCAATGTAGTAAAAAATGTGGCAGTTATTAATAAAGTAAATGCTGGCAGCGACCATAGAATGGTCAGAAGCCAAATTAAATTACACCTCAGAAGGGAAAGGAACAAACCCATACGAAAACCGCAGCCAAATTTAGCTAACTTGAAGACCAGAGCGACAGAATTTAACCTTAACATCCAAAACAGATATTCACTTCTCAGCGAAGAAGATCTCAACATTGACCAAATCAACAAAGAGTTCAATGACATAATAAAGAAAGCTGCACCTGAAGTAGGCGATAAGAACGTAAAACAAAGTTCCATCAAGCTCTTGGTAGAAACTAAACAGCCTATGCAAAAATGTAGGGCCATGGAAGTATCGTCAAACAGGGACATGATAGAATTAGCTGAACTAACAAAGACTATAAATGAGAAAAAGAGAAAAGATATACGGATATTCAGTACTCAAATAATAAATGAAACTGATTTCCGGTAGACTCGGAATAGGGAGAAATCAAATGTATGCAATAAAGAAACCAAACGGAGAGGTGACATCTAATAAGAATTAAATCATAAGAGTAGTGGAAGACTT
>NC_061860.1:18036383-18051383 GCF_019202785.1 Penaeus chinensis
ACCAGCGACGGGGGTTGGGGAGTGGGACATAAATGGGAGAAAGAGGAATGTGATCACTGTAATGAAGGGGGTCCAGAACTGACCAATGGATTAGCAAAAAGAAAGATCAAAGCATGAAAAGGCTTGGTTGCGCATGTCAAAGTGAGTGGGATGGTTTGAGTTTAGGAGGATAATGTTAGTATTAGGGAGCGACCTCGGGAAAAAATAGTAGTCACCCCAAAGAGTGTGGTAACAACTTAAATCAACTATCGGCAATGGTGGTTAGAAAAGGCTATAAAAGTCAATGGGAAGGGAAGGGGAGACGTAAATTGAAATGACGAAGAAATTGGCGAAGAAAAAGGTGGATAGCTGTGCAAGGTATAGTGGTTTGTAACATATGGTGTTTTATGATATTTATGATAGAGAGTGAAGGGGTGATACAAAATGATAATTGTAAAATTGTTACTGGAATGTGTGAGGAAGGTTTCTTGAAGGCAGACAGTGGATGGATTAAGGGAAGATAGGTGACGAAGGTCAGGTCAGTGAGAACGGAAACTTAACACTGCAGAAATAATCAATGGGCAATAAGAGTAGAAATGGGTGTTGTAGAAGTTGAAGGAGGAGACCCCAGGGAATGGGATCTGGCGAAGTTGTAGTGTAAGGAGGTTCATCAGAAGACGAAGAGTCCAGAGAGGGACACTGTTGTGACAATGTTCAAAAATGGTTAATGGTTACCAAGCAAAATATGTGTGCTAGACATCAAAGGTCATATAGCATTATAGAAGGGTGTAATAGTGAAACATGTAAAAAAGGGGGGTTAGTTGAGGATTAAATGTGCTACATGTCAGAAGTTGTACAACAATTCAGGAGGGTGGGGATTATTAGATCAAAGCTTTAAATGTGTGGGATATTGCAAGGATGTAAAGTATATTGTAAAGGTAAGAATTAGCAAAGGAGAAAGGGATTTAAGGGCAATTAGATCAGTTTCTGTGAGAATGTCAAGAGGGAGAGAATTCTGGGAAGGGGGTTGCTGTGACAAAGGGTCACATCCAGGGGGATGCGGGAGGGATAATAGGGAAGGATATGATGCAACTCAAGCAGGGGGTGGGGGGGGGGGGGAGTTGGAGGGATATGGGGCGGCTGCAAAAGGAAATTTTGCCTACTCGTTTTTGGAGGCATTGTTGAAAGAGGAGTGTTAAAGCAAGGGTTTGTGGAAGGGATTACGAAAAATTGATCCTATTATGCTGGGCGATATTTGTAGGGGAGGGCATAGTAGAAGGACGTGGATGAGTGTAATAGAGTAGTGTAGTACTGCAGAGAGGTGGGTAATAAGCCTGCAGGGTAGTAAGGGAAGATGTGGGTAGTTGATGAAGAAAGTTGTGAGGGTGAAGAGATGAAGTAGTGGATGTTGGAAGGAAGAGGAAAGTTCCTGGAAATTGACCTGGATGGATGATTTAGACTGAGCTTATGTAAAAGTAGGTTTTGAGGATTTATTAATTAATTTGCTGAAAATTTGCTGTGGTTGAACTGTATTAGAGGGTAATATGGTAGTGTAAATGGGGTATGGTACATGGTGAAGGTGGTTAAAAGGGGAAGGAATTAAGGCTGTAGGTAACAAGGTTATGTTTGTGTATTTCCAGAATGGTCAAAAACAAATGTACCAGACATCAAAGGTCACACAGCATTATGGTGTAGTATTGTAGCAAAAACGGTAAATATGAGTTACCGATTTAGATAAGTGGAAAGAAGAGGATGAAGATGGTTAATGGTTAAAAACAAAATAAATGTACTAGACATCTAAGGCCATGTGTCACTATAGTAAATGGTAGTGAAGGGTGGTTGAGTTAGTGATTAGTTGCCAAAGCTGGACAAAGAAATTGACGAGTGAATGGGTTAAGGTCGGGTAAGGTAATGTAAAGGGGTTAGATCAGGTGAAAGATATATATGCGTCTGAGGAAGGAAAACAGGTTGTCAATGCAGAAGGTGTTAGATTCTGTAAGGATGTCTGATAGGTTGGGAGGTCGGTGAAGGGAGGATAGGTGGGGGGGAAAGCAGAGGTATGGGTTGCATCAAAACATGAGCATGACAATAGAATGTGTGGAACTGAAAGAGGGACATTACATAGGGAACATAGGGGTGGATCGGAGTGTAACATCAGATAGGAGTGTGTTAGACGGGCGTGGCCAATGCGTAAGCGGGCGAGAGCCGTCTCCCAACGTCTGTTCCGATGAAATGAATGACCAGGAGGAGATTGATAGTTTTACAGTATGTAATCTATTAGTGCGGATACGACCAGAATGGTTGCCATCGGTTATACAAGAAGGTCTTAAAGTCGGGGTAATAATCCGTGGCTGGGATACGTGAGAAACGTAGACATGTAGACATAGCAGCGTAGTGTGCTAGAGTATCTGCCTGTTCATTGCCGGGGATTCCAACATGGCTGGGCAGAATTTGATTGTTTTATGGCATGTGGACAGGTAGAACAACCAGTTCTGGATCTTACAAACAAAGGGGTTGGTCGAGTGTATTGACTTTAGAGTTAGTGAGTTACGGGAGTCTGTAAAAATTGTGAAAGAGGAAGTGGGGAGTGAGTATATGTGTTTTAAGGCAAACAAGAGTGCAGACAGTTCTGTAGTAAGGACACTGGATTCAGAAGGGAGAGGGTATTTGAAAGTACGCGTTGGAAAGGTTACTGCAAAACCAGCACCAGAGGTGGATTTAGAGCCATCAGTGTGAACATGAATACCGGAGGAATGAATGGAGAAATGGTCAAGGAAATGGGTGAGAAGGACAGCAGGAGGAATATTTGATTTTGGTGGGTCAGGGAAAACAGAGGAGCAAATACGGGAGTAAGGTTTAACCCATGGAGGGACAGAATGGACAGAGAATGATACAAGTGGAGAAAGGAGTAGGTAAACGTGGAGAAGAAGCAAAGGTAGGAAGTAGGGATTGTGGGATAGTTAATTTAGTAAGGGAAGGTGGTGGAATCGAGCATAACACCGGAGAGAGAGAAGGGAACGGCATCGAGAGAGAGATGGTATGCCTGATTCAGCGTACAGGCTCTCAACTGGAGAGGAGCGGAAGGCATCTAGGGCTAAGCGAAGACCACAGTGATGGATTGTATCAAGATGGGCAAGGAGAGAAGGTATGGCATCCATAATCGAGAGTGGAGAGGATCAAGGTAACATGAAGATGGAGAGTTTTGCGATCTGAGCCTTAGGATATATGGGATAGAGTTTGTAAAATTCAGAGACGGAGGCGAGCTATTTCTTTAATGTAAAGGATATGGTCTCGCCAGGACAGTTTTGAGTAAAACAAAATAACGCCTAGGAATTCGCCAGAGGAACGGTGTTGGAGTGGAGTGCCATATAAAAAGAGTGGAGGTTGGGGACCTATACATGCGCGAGAGAAAGGGATGGAGAAAGATTTGGAGGTAGAAAAGCGGAAGCCATGGTTTGTGGCCCAGGAAGATACTGATGATATTGCAGACTGAAGAAATTGGTGGAAATTTGGCATGGATGTGCCAGAGGCATAGATGGTTAAATCATCAACATAGAGTGATTACCGTGCTCCTGGTGGTAGAACTGAGACAATGTTATTTACAGCAAGAAGGAATAAAGTGGTACTGAGCACACTGCCTTAAGGGACGCCTTCGATTTGAGGAAAGAAGGATGATGTGGTAGAGGCAATTTTGACCTGGAAAGTGTGTTGGGAGAGGGAAGACTTTATAAAGACACCCATGTTTCCACGTGTGCCTAGAGAGGACAATTGTTGGAGAATATGGTACCGCCATGTCGTATCATATGCTTTTTCTAGGTCAAAGAATATAGCAAGCACGGATTCATGGCGTGCAAATGCAGATTTATTATGTCTCAAAATGAGCAAGGGGGTCAGCTGTGCTTCGGGCACGGCGGAAACCAAACTTGTGAGATTCAAGATACCACAATAAGCAGAAGATAACCATTCGCTCTAGTAGTTTGCACAAGCAGCTAGTTAGTGCAATGGGGCGATAGTCTTGAGGGAGGTTACCCGATTTATTGGGTTTCAGGAAGGGAAGGATAAGAGTTTCTCGCCAATGAGAAGGAAAATGTCCTGATGTCCATATGTGGTTGTAAATTGTTAATAGGAAGGATAAGGAGGAAGATGGGAGATGTCGGAGCATACGGTAGTAAATACCGTCAGGGCCTTCATGAGCGTTGCGACACGACTGTAAGGCAGCACTGAGTTCAGAGGAAGAAAAGGGAGCATTATAGGACTCAGCGAAGGATAGGGTGAAGATAAGGGGGGTACATTCCCTGGGAGTCTTAATAGAAGAGAAGTGTGGAGAAAGGTGAGAACCACTACTGACCTGGCTGAAATAGTCACCCAGTTCATTAGCAACTTGGAGAGGATCAGAGATGAGGGTATCTCGAATATGGAGGACGGGGGCTGGATGGGGGGTTCTTTGCCTGATAGTTTATGGATCCGGTGCCAAACATTTGAGATAGATGTAGAGGATGTAATTGAGGAAACATAATTTCGCCAGTTATTTTTTTTTTTTTTTTGCTATTTCGGATTGTACGACGAAGACAGGCGGATGCAATCAGAATTCCACCATGGAACACATTTGGAGGTATAAGGTCTTGAGGTTCGAGGAATAGCTGTATGGCAGCTCTTAGGACTGTAGTTGTGAAACATTGTATCATATCTGAAATGGATGAGAGGGAAGATGGAGGGATATGAATAGCAGAGAGTGAAGTGAAAGTACGCCAGTCGGCTCTATCAAAGCACCAGCGTGGGGAGTTAGGAAGTGGTGCATATGAAGTAAGAGAAAGGAGAACTGGAAAGTGGTCACTATAGGGAAAGTGGTTTAGAACTGACCAATGGAAATCTAAATGAAGAGAAGGGGAGCATAGAGAGAGGTCAATGCATGGAAAAGATTGCGTGCGTGTATCAAAGTGTGTGGGGGCGATCTGAATTAAGAATAAGGTCAGCTGTGGAGAGGAAGCGTTCCAGGGATCGGCCACGGGAGTTGGTGATAGAATCACCCCAAAGAGTGTGGCGGCAGTTGAATTCACCAACTATGAGGAAAGGTGGTTGGAGTTGGGAAATTAGATTTTCAGAAGCAACAAAGTCAATGAAGTAGAAAGGGAAGAAGTAGACTGAAATCACTGTGATCCAGCGGCAAAGAAAGATGCGAATAACTGTGCAAGGGACAGTGGTTTGAAAGGGAGGTATGACATAAGGTGTTTTCTGATTGATAAGTATAGACGAGACATAAAGGGAGTGTGGGAAAGAGAAAATGATAATTGGGGATTGGTATAGGAGGATGTGTAAATAAATAAATAAATAAATAAATAAATAAATAAATAAATAAATAAATAAATAAATAAATAAATAAATAAATAAATAAATAGATAAATAAATAAATAAATAATAATAATAGTTTCATGAAGGCATATAATGGATGGGTTATAAGAAGAAAGGATATGACGAAGGTCGGGTCTGTGAGAACGGACATCGCGGATATTCCAATGAATGATAGTTATTCTTTCGTTGAATTATGAGTGATAACAATTGCAAGATGAGGGGTTTCAGTGTCAATTTGGGATAATAGATAGTTTTGAATATCTTCAAGAGTTTCTGTAATGGAGTTGGTTGGGGAGTTTTGTGAGATAAAGGTTTTCTTGTGAGGGGGGGGGGGGAGAGAAGACTGGTGTCTGAAGAGTAGGGGTAAAGGAAGGTGGTGATTTTGGTAGGGGAAGAGGGGGTGGAACGTTTAGTCTGTCTGTTACGGGTAGTGCGGGGAGGGAGAGGGGGCTATTTGATGAAGGGGGGCAAGCTTCATTGCCCCTAATAGTGATATAAAATCTTCATTGTTGGCCATGGTAAGCATGGAGTATGTTGGGGAGAGAAACGGTCCACCCCTCAGGATCCCCTTGAGGGGGTAAGGGCTAGACAAAGCAGGGGAAAACCGTGCCCATGGCACAAAGTCAGCCTTTCATCCTTTCAGCACGGCTCTCACACCTTAGGAAGTGGATAGTAGAAGGGGTTGGTGAAGGGACAGAAAGGAAAAAAGTAGGAGGGGGGAAAAAAAAAAAAGACCATGCAAAATTTTTTGAGTCGAGGGCTGAGTCCCAAGGTTGGGGAGTTTCCCAGCATTGGGTCCCAGTCTCCGCCTCCTAAGCCCCCCCCCCCCCCCCCACGACAACAACGGGCAAGGGATTGGGAGGGCATGTCTACGGAAAGTAATTTTGGCAATGTTGATGGATTTCTTACGATTTCCTCTGGGAAGAATGGAGTAGCATTGTACATATGCTGCATCATAGTCTGAGACAAGCGAGTAAGTCCTCTCCACAATCTGACCATTCTTTGTCATAGATTGGGCAATCTGTTGGGGAGATAGAGACAGTTCCGTTGCAAGTATTGAGGGTTGGACGAGGTTCTGTAGGGATGGGATTACCACATAGATCAGTTAGTTTTGTTAATGCTATAGCTTGGTTTTCAGTTGTTACTCTGACGAAACGGGAGTAGTCGGGTCGGTTACGGAAAGAGACTTTGCCTACTTGTCTTTGGAGGCATTTTTGGAAGAGGAGGGTGTTTTGAGAGTAGGGAGCTGTGGGAGGGATCACGAAAAATCGGTCCCATTTGGCTGGGCTAAATAGAGTATGGAGGAGGGAGTAGTGTGGAGGAGGAGGGAGTAGTGTGGAGGAGGAGGGAGTAGTGTGGAGGAGGAGGGAGTAGTGTGGAGGAGGAGGGAGTAGTGTGGAGGAGGAGGGAGTAGTGTGGAGGAGGAGGGAGTAGTGTGGAGGAGGAGGGAGTAGTGTGGAGGAGGAGGGAGTAGTGTGGAGGAGGAGGGAGTAGTGTGGAGGAGGAGGGAGTAGTGTGGAGGAGGAGGGAGTAGTGTGGAGGAGGAGGGAGTAGTGTGGAGGAGGAGGGAGTAGTGTGGAGGAGGAGGGAGTAGTGTGGAGGAGGAGGGAGTAGTGTGGAGGAGGAGGGAGTAGTGTGGAGGAGGAGGGAGTAGTGTGGAGGAGGAGGGAGTAGTGTGGAGGAGGAGGGAGTAGTGTGGAGGAGGAGGGAGTAGTGTGGAGGAGGAGGGAGTAGTGTGGAGGAGGAGGGAGTAGTGTGGAGGAGGAGGGAGTAGTGTGGAGGAGGAGGGAGTAGTGTGGAGGAGGAGGGAGTAGTGTGGAGGAGGAGGGAGTAGTGTGGAGGAGGAGGGAGTAGTGTGGAGGAGGGGGGTAGTGTTATGGGGAGGTGAGCAATAAGGTTGTAAGGTAGTAATAAGGGGAGATGAGGTGGTTGATGAAGAAGGTTGTGGGAGTAAAGGTGTTGAAGTTGAGCATGTTGGGAGAGTAGAAATGTCTCCTGGGGGTTGGTTGTTGATTAGGGTTGATACTGTACTAGTATGCATTGATGATGGGGGAGTTGTTGCAGTGTTCGGAGCCGTGGTCAATGGTTAATGGTTAAAAGCAAAATAAATGTGCTAGACATCTAAGGTCATGTAGCACTATAGTAAATGGTAGTGAAGTTGAGTTAGTGATTAGTTGTCAAAGCTGGGTAAAGGAATTGACGAGTAAATGGGTTAAGGTTGGGTAAGGTAATGTATAGGGGTTAGATCAAGTGAAGGATGTATATGCATTTGAGGAATGCAAACAGGTTGTCAAAGCAGAAAGTGTGAGAAGCTGTAGGAGGGATCACGAAAAATCGGTCCCATTTGGCTGGGCTAAATAGATTAAGAATTTTGTAGAGATGGGGGTAGTAGAAGGACGGGGGCATGTGGAAGAGGGAGTAGTGTTGAGGGGGTTAGTGTTATGGGGAGGTGGACAATAAGGTTGTAAGGTTGTAAGGTAGTAATATGGGAGGATGGGGTAGTTGATGAAGAGGGTTGTGGTGGTATAGTTGTTGAAGTTGAGCATGTTGGGAGTAGAAATGTCTCCTGTGGTGTTGATTAGGGTGGACACTGTACTAGTCGGCATTGAGGAGGGGGTATTAGTTGTAGTGTTCGGAGCCGTGGTCAAAGGAGAGCTGGGATTGGGGCTAATTGATAAAGGGGAAAGCCTCATTGCCCCTAAGAGTGGGGTTATGTCTTCATTATTGGCCATGATAAGCCTGGAGTATGTTGGGGGAAAAAATAGTCCACCCTCAGGGTCCCCTTGAGGGGTAAGGGCCAGGTATGGCAGGGGAATACCATGCCCATGGTTCCCTCAGGCCGTTCAGGACTGACAAAGTCAGCCTTTCATCCTTTCAGCACGGCTCTCACACCTTAGGAGGTGGATAGTAGAAGGGATTGGTGAAGAAACAAACGAAAAGTATGAGTGGGAAAAAAAAAACTATGCAAAATTAGTTGAGTCGATGGCTGAGTCCCAAGGTTGAGGAGTTCCCCATCATTGGGTCTCAGTCTTCGTCTCCTAAGCCCCCCCCCCCCCCCCCACGACAACAACGGGCAAAGGATTGGGGGGGGGGGGGGGTATTGACCATGTTGGGAGAGTAGAAAGGTCTCCTGGGGGTTGTGTTGATTAGGGTGGATACTGTACTAGTTGACATTGAGGAGGAGGTATTAGTTGTAGTATTCGGAGCCGTGGTCAAAGGAGAGCCAGGGGTCAGGGAATCGGGAGAGTGAATTGGTGGGGCTATTTGATGAAGGGGAAAGCCTCATTGCCCCTAATAATGGTATAAAATCTTCATTGTTGGCTTGGAGTATGTTGGGGAGAGAAACGGTCCAGCCCTCAGGGTCCCCTTGAGGGGTAAGGGCTAGACAAAGCAGGGGAATACCGTGCCCATGGCTCCATCAGGCCGTTCAGGACTGGCACAGTCAGCCTTTCATCCTTTTAGCACGGCTCTCACACCTTAGGAAGTGGATAGTAGGGGAAGGGGGGGGGGGGGGGGGTTAAAGGGACAAACGAAATAGGAGGGGGGGGGGGGGGGTTAATGGTTAAAAGCAATAAATGTGCTAGACATCTAAGGTCATATAGCACTATAGTTAATGTTTGTGAAGGATGGTTGGGTTAGTGATTAGTTATTAAAGCTGGGTTAAGGAATTGGTGAGTGAATGGGTTAGGGTCGAATGAGATTCTGTAGGGATGTCTGATAAGTTGGGATGTCTATGTAGGGAGGACGTGGGCATGACAATAGAATATGTGGGACTGAAAGAGGAACATTGGGAAACCGCGAATGTTCTAATGAAGGATAGTTATACTTTCGTTGATTTACTGGCAAAGATTGCAGTGCGTGTTGGAGAATTTGAAGGGGAAGGTGCTAGAGGGTGTGATAAAGAATGAGGTTGGGGAGGTGGTGTTGTATCAGGAGGGGTGTCGGGAGGTAGAGGGTCTGGGGAAGAGGGTACTTGTGACATGAGGGTTTCACGTGTGTATCCAGGAGGGAGTGGAAGGGATAGAGGGGATAGTGGGAGGGTTAATATAGGTGGGGCTGGAGTCAGGGGGAATGGGTTTTGTTGGGATGGGGTAGGAGGATTGGGTGTAGGGAGAATACGAGTAGGAGGATGGATATCGGCAGTCACTGAGTGTGGAGGGCGCGGGAGTTGTAGAATTTGAAGGTGGATGAGTATTAGTTTGGGACTCGATTATGTAGTTCTGGATATCTTCAAGAGTTTCTGTAGTGGAGTTGGTTGGGGAGTTTGGTGAGATAAAGGTTTTCTAGTGAGGGGGGGGGGGGGGGAGAGAAGTCTGGTGTCTGAATAGGGGCAAAGGAAGGTGGAGGTAATTGTGAGGTAGGGGAAGAGGGGGTGGAACGTTTATTGTCTGCTGCGGGTAGTGCGGGGAGGGAGAGGGGAAGGTGTTGGGGCTGTAGTAGAGATTGGGGTGTCTGGATTTAGGATAGCAAAATAATTTGATTGGGTAGAGATTGGAGTGTCTGGGTTTAGGATGGCAAAAGAATTTGACTGGGGAAGGGAGATGGAGTGGGGTTGGGTTTAGGAGAAAGTGTAGGAGCTTGGGAGGTAGGGGGATTGGCAGTGAGCGACATTACTGGAGTAGGGAGTAAGAGAAAAGCCTTGTCGACGTGCTTCCTGTCTGGCTTCACGTAGAGTGAGTCCAAGTCTGAATCTGAGAGTTGCTACCTCACTCAAATTTGTAGGTGGGGCAGCCTCTATAAAATAAATTATGGGGGCCGCCACAGTTTGCACATGTGCGTGATTGTGCAGAGCAATTTGATCGAGTATGCCCAGGTTGGGCACATAGCGGGCATCTGGCTGTGGAACGGCAATGTTTGGCAGGATGTCCTAAATGCCAACAATTTTGGCACTGACGAGGAGGTTGGTATGGTCGGACAGGTAGGGATTCCCCACCTATGTAAACATATAAGGGAAGGTCATGTCTACGGAAAGTAATATTGGCAATGTTGATGGATTTCTTACGATTTTCTCTGGGAAGAATGGAGTAGCATTGTACATATGTTGCATCATAGTCTGAGACAAGCGAGTAAGTCCTCTCCACAATTTGACCATTCTTTGTCATGGATTGGGCAATCTGTTGGGGAGATAGAGACAGTTCCATTGCAAGTATTGAGGGTTGGACGAGGTTCTGTAGGGATGGGATTACCACATAGATCAGTTAGTTTTGTTTATCCTATAGCTTCGTTTTCAGTTGTTACTGTGACGAGACGGGAGTGGTCGCGTCGGCTACGGAAAGAGACTTTGCCTACTTGTTTTTGGAGGCATTGTTGGAAGAGGGTGTTTTGAGAGTAGGGAGCTGTGGGAGGGATCACGAAAAATCGGTCCCATTTGGCTGGGCTAAATCGAGTATTTAGGATTCTTGGTAAGGTGGTAAGGTGGTAAGGTGGTAAGGTGGTAAGGTGGTAAGGTGGTAAGGTGGTAAGGTGGTAAGGTGGTAAGGTGGTAAGGTGGTAAGGTGGTAAGGTGGTAAGGTGGTAAGGTGGTAAGGTGGTAAGGTGGTAAGGTGGTAAGGTGGTAAGGTGGTAAGGTGGTAAGGTGTAAGGTGGTAAGGTGGTAAGGTGGTAAGGTGGTAAGGTGGTAAGGTGGTAAGGTGGTAAGGTGGTAAGGTGGTAAGGTGGTAAGGTGGTAAGGTGGTAAGGTGGTAAGGTGGTAAGGTGGTAAGGTGGTAAGGTGGTAAGGTGGTAAGGTGGTAAGGTGGTAAGGTGGTAAGGTGGTAAGGTGGTAAGGTGGTAAGGTGGTAAGGTGGTAAGGTGGGTAAGGTGGTAAGGTGGTAAGGTGGTAAGGTGGTAAGGTGGTAAGGTGGTAAGGTGGTAAGGTGGTAAGGTGGTAAGGTGGTAAGGTGGTAAGGTGGTAAGGTGTAAGGTGGTAAGGTGGTGGTAAGGTGTACGGTGGTCAATGGTGGTAAGGTGTTAAGGTGGTAAGGGTAAGTGGTAAGGTGGTAGGTGGTAAGGAGGTGAGATGGATGGTTGCATGAAGAAGGTTGTGGGAGTAAAAGCGTTGAAGTTGACGCATATTGGGAGAGGTAGAAGGTCTCCTGGGGGTTTGGTTGTAGATTAGGGTGATACTGTACTAGTATGCATTGATGATGGGGTATTAGTTGTAGTTGTTCGGAGCCGTGGTCAAGTGAGAGCTGGGATTGGGGCTAATTGAATAAGGGAAAAGCCTCTCATTGCCCCAAGAGTGGGTTATGTCTTCATATTGGACCATGCTAAGCCTGGAGTATGTTGGGGGGGAAATAGTCCTCCCCTCAGGGTCCCCTTGCGGGGTAAGGGCCAATATGGCAGGGAATACCGTGCCCATGGTTCCCTCAGGCCGTTCAGGACCGACAGAAGTCAGCCTTTCATCCTTTCAGCACGGCTCTCACCTTAGGAGGTGGATAGTAGAAGGGATTGGCGAAGAAACAAACGAAAAGTATGAGTGGGGAAAAAGACTGCAAAATTAGTTGAGTAGATGGCTGAGTCCCAAGGTTGAGGAGTTCCCCAGCATTCGGTCCGTGTCTCCGCCTCAGCGGAGGATAGGGGGAAGATAAGGGGGGGTACGTTCCCTAGTAATCTTAATAGAAGAGAAGTGTGGAGAAAGGCGAGAACAACTACTGACCTAGCCGAGTCACCCAGTTCATTAGTAACTTGAGAGGATCAGAGATGAGGGTATCTCGAACATGGAGGACGGGGGCTGGATGGGGATCTTTGCCTGATAGTTTATGGATCCGGCGCCAAACATTTGAGATATATATAGAGGATGTACTTGAACTAATTTCGCCAGCTGTGTTTTTTACTATTCCGGATTGTATGAGGAAGACAGGTGGATGCTCTTTTAAAGGAGATAAAGGCTGATAGTTGATGGGGGGTACCTCGTTTGTAGCGCTAACTGTTCCAGGCTGCACGTTTTAAGCGAAGTGCTTTAGTGCAATCAATTCCACCATGGAACACATTTGGAGGTATAAGGTCCTGAGGTTCGAGGAATAGCTGTATGGGCAGCTCTTAGGACTGTAGTTGTGAAACATTGTATCATATCTGAAATGGATGAGAGGGAAGATGGAGGGATGAGAGGGAAGATGGAGGGATATGAATAGCAGAGAGTGAAGTGAAAGTACGCCAGTCGGCTCTATCAAAGCACCAGCGTGGGGAGTTAGGAAGTGGTGCATAAGAAGTAAGAGAAAGGAGAACTGGAAAGTGGTCACTATAGGGAAAGTGGTTTAGAACCGACCAATGGAAATCTAAATGAAGAGAAGGGGAGCATAGAGAGGTCAATGCATGGAAAAGATTGCGTGCGTGTATCAAAGTGTGTGGGGGCGATCTGAATTAAGAATAAGGTCAGCTGTGGAGAGGAAGCGTTCCAGGGATCGGCCACGGGAGTTGGTGATAGAATCACCCCAAAGAGTGTGGCGGCAGTTGAGGAAAGGTGGTTGGAGTTGGGAAATTAGATTTTCAAAAGCAACAAAGTCAATGGGGTGGGAAGGAGAGTCGACTGGAATCACCTTGATCCAGCGGCGAAAGATGCGAAGATTTATGACATAAGGTGTTTTCTCGTTAAGTATTGACTTGACAAGGAGTGTGGGGAAGAGAAAATGGTAACTGGGGATTGGTATAGGATGTGTAAGAAAAGTCTATTGAAGGGTTGGGTTATAAGAGGAAATGATATGACAAAGCTCAGGTCTGAGAGAACAGAAACAGCGAATACTCCAATGAAGGATAGTTTTACTTTCGTTGATTTATGAGTGATAACCCCCCCACGACAGAGCAAAGGACTGGTGGGGGATTTCATCATTAGGTATAGTAGATAGGCAGCAGCAGCAGAGCATTTCTAGCAAGCCTGCAGACTCTGCCCGAACAGTTGAAACTCCCAACATTAGCCATACCCCCCCCCCCCCCCCACTTACTCTGTCTCAGTCACAGCTGGCTACTCATTGGTTTAGATAGAGGTTACTTTAAAATTTGTCCAAAGGGTATTGCCCATTTGGCACGCCCAATTGTGTGGATGGGACAAATACAAAAATAAATATAAACCCATCTTTCAGGGTTTTTTTGCTACTCGTATTACCAGCCAAAAGCATTGTTACTCAAAGTAGCTGACAAGCTTTGTCGATCAAAAATTTCAGACCAAAAAGGATAAATGAAAGAACATTCATTAATATTTCATGAAATTCCTTCTCAATGTTGTATATCTTGACATGCACACAATTCTGGGAATGCCAACTTCACTCAAGCCAAGTAACCATGTCTTCTCAATACAAAATTAAAGGGTGAGGGGACAAACGATCATGTATACGCTGGGAAGACACTTCATATGCACCCACAAAGTTATGGTGGAAAAAGGGTTCATACTACATAACTGCTTGCTTGAAATTTATTATCTTCATTACTCACGACCCAATACAAAAGCTACCAATGGTTTGTCTCCCTGACTTACAAAATTCTAACCTGCTACTGTCTCTTATAAAATCTCTTTTTAAATTTTTTTTATCATTAAGATTTTTTTTTTTATCATGATTGTAAATTAAAAAAAAAATAATAAAAAGTATTCACAATACTTAATAACCAGCCCACTTATCAGAACCAAAATGAAAATAAAAAAATAAAGTGAATATCTTCTTTAAAAATGTTAATGACAATGTGACCACTGACATACTTCACACTGTTGGGATACAAATCTCTAATACTAAAATAAATCTTTTTATACGCTTTTCTTGGGTAATCAGGTACAGCATCAAGAAGAGCCTTCCAGCAAGATAGTGAATCATTTAAAACACACATGATTGTTAACCTATATTACATTAATCAAAAGCAAGTACATAGGGAACTTAGGTAATTATATTCTGAAGTTAATAAAAAAAAAAAAAAATGAAAAAATGAAAAAGAAAAATATCCTTTGACATTAACATAATGGACATTAAACAATACATAGTTTAAGTGGACCCTATTTTTGCATGCGGAGTTCTTATCCATTCAATGGTTAATTTACACTATACAACTCGTAATCTATTAACCTAAATGGCAAAGGACTCCTATGCACCTCAGGTTTCATGTCCAGTATTTGCCCCTTTTTTTTGTTTTTGTTTTTTTGTTTTTTTTGTTTTTTAATTAAGAATACAAACAAGTTAGAAACCATTCCTTGTATGTGACGTGAAAAAAATAAAAATGAAAATAGAAAATAAAATTAGCTTGTAGATCATACCAACCAAAATTACATTCTTTGATATCTAAAACAAGGGAGGGAGGGAGGGAGGGAGGGAGGTGCTGGGGTAGGAGAAATTAAATTTACTTGTGTTCCTCTTTCCTATACATTTTGTAGCACAAAGAGGGAGGGGAAGGGGAAGTGTCTGGCAGTGTATATATATCGACCTTAATCATCTCAACATGCATGATTATCATGTTTCCTCTTTGTGGTTGGGAATAGAGCATAAATCACTAGTTGATCAAGACCTCAAGCATCAATAAGATAACTATCAACTCTGTTAACAATGACTAGCTAAGAAATTCAACTCTAGACCCACATTGTAATCATGAATATTGAGCAAAAAAGAGATCTGTAATACCACACTTTTGAGCAATCCTGGCAAAACTTTTTAACCGGGTATTCAAATAGCGAAACTGATACAATTTACTGTTTTTTTCTTTTCTTTTTTTCTTTTT
>NC_061860.1:18053883-18066383 GCF_019202785.1 Penaeus chinensis
TCTAAATGAAGCAATTCAAGATGTTAGGCTCTCTCCCTCAACCCTGTTTCTTGTGGAAATGGAAAAAATAGTTACATTTTCTTCTATAAATGTAATTCTGTAAAAGTCCACCCCCACCCTCTCCCTTTCAGACAATCACAAAAGATTCCTGTAGGTAAAGTAAAATACAACCAGTTTATACTTAAGTCAAATTCAATATGACAATTTTTTTGTGCCGGATTGAACTATTTACCCAAAATATTTGAAATGCGTTTCTGTGCAACATATAAGTCCTATTTTCCGTTGGAAGGTACCATGGTACCATATATCCTAGAAATCTTTACTCATTTACTAATTTTAGTTTTCTACTGAGCAATAAAAAAATAAATTTTCTGATATAGGTGCCTAAATAGTATAAAGGGAGAAAAAAAAAAAAAAACTAAATAAAACTATCTGTTGTGATATATGTACATTTAATACTAATGTTGTCTGTCTGACCTACTGTTTACTTTAGTCATCCAGTCATCCACTCCTTTGACAAATGAATCCTCATAAATGAAAAAGTTTCAGCAAATGTTTGAAAACCTTGGGGGAAAACTGGTTCATGGACATCCCTTACTTGAAAGAAATCAAAAATGCCTTGGAATAACTATCCCATTTCTTGTATGCTGTGAGGGAGGGAGGGAGGGAGGGAGGGGGGGGGGGGGGGGAGAGAGAGAGAGAGAGAGAGAGAGAGAGAGAGAGAGAGAGAGAGAGAGAGAGAGAGAGAGAGAGAGAGAGAGAGAGAGAGAGAGAGAGAGAGAGAGAGAGAGAGGAAATGCAGAGGAAGAAACGACTACCAAATTTTATAAAGTAAGCTTTACAACTCAATAAGACCGTATAAGAAAAAAAAAAAAAAAAAAAAAAGACGAAAGTATCTTCTGCACTACCACCTTTGACCTTTACCATACTGGGTAAAAATTGAAAATATCTAGAAATACATTCTAGCCACAAAATAGTACACAACCTCTGATGACCCACTAACTTCCTCCTCCTACTCATCCCAACCCCTAAGATTGCAGGAAAAAAAAAGGCCCATCCCAACATACAACAGCATACCTCTGGGGCAAGGACACTTGTTGCAAATTCCACGCGAAGAGAAGTTATGGTATTTGCACTCGGGGCAAATCCAGTCCCCGGGTCGCATATCGCGGATCCCACCTCCGCCACCACCTACTCGTCCTCCAGAGCCAAAGGAGTCCATATCTATACAATAAAAAAATAACAGTAATAAAGTGGTGGAAAAAAAAAAAAAAAAAAAAAAAAATCCTTCCACTTAAAACTTAGTTTGATATAAATTGATAATAAATAATAATCTATCTTCAAAGTTCTTGTTACATACATGTACTTATTTTTCCACTTGCCTATCATTTTCTTTTAACATACTAACCTATTCACTTTCACTTATACTTATACTCTCGACTTTCAATTTTAAACTGAAAGAAATGCTACTTTGTTGAAACTTGGCTGAAAATAACAGAAAAAGAAATAGAAAATGGAAAGGAAGAAAATTAAATGAAATAACTACCAGACAAGGAAAAAAAAAAAAAGGGGGGGGGGGAGAAGTAAAGAAAAATCTGTCGAGGTTACTTATATTCTAATTACATGGAGCCTCTCCCCCAGCACTTAACCACAATTTACCCCCCTCCTCCCTTTGTATGTCCCTATTGCTTAGTTCAAGCAGATTAATTCAAGGATCCCCCTCCCCCCACCCAGTCAAATAGCCTTAAGGTTAGTAATCAGAGTGAATGACTGCATTGTATGACAATTTCACATGACATACTATATATAATTACAACTTAATACAGAGGTAATGAGAGCAATCAATTACTCAACTACCATCAGACCTAAATAATGCTGTAATATTGTTGTGCAAACTCTTGCATTTGTTCATAATATACAAGTATAAAAGACTTGGACATTAGTATTGCATACTTGGCCAAATGTATATAGGAGGTATCAGGCAACTTAAAACATTCAAGTAGTGATGAATTATTAATAGGCCACAGACATTTACTAATGTTTATTTGTTCTGAAAAACTAGAAAACCAACAACTTTAAGACTTTGCTCAATGATACCAACAAATGCTACAAAGGCCAAAAAGTTCAAGAATAATGACCAAGAAAACATTGTTTGGTCTCTCCTCAATTTGCAAACAAGTTTTCTTTTGATATGAAACAGACGTTAGCTTCCCTACACCTGTCAACAGCAGAACTAAAGAACCTTATTCTGCACATGGCCATTTTAGATTGTGTGACCCACAAGTTATTCAATGTACAATAAAAATGCTCACAAGACTTCATATCAAACTAACTGACCTATGCAAATCAGTCAGGTGTTGAATTACATTAAAGTAATTAATCTATCTTCCTAAATCATGATACCTCAGAGCTGCAGCATTAGTAAGTGATCCCATTTTCATGAACGACTACTGTATACAGTACATGAAAAATATAGCCTGAAGTTAACCCATCAGCAACAGGTACATGCATTGTCCGCTGTGGTTTCATTTTATTGTTTCCACGTCCAAGGCTTCGCAAGTCCTTAGTCCCCATGGAGTTGATTACTAGGCCTACCCGATTTTACCCGTTTACCCATTCCTCATTTCCCCCCCCCCCTCATCTGTTGGAAATTTGCAAATATATTAAGATCGCACCTCCCTGCACGGGGTTGTTGTCTAGTTCACATCCAGGCTCTTGAGTGAACATACAGCTGCTGGGATCCTGGCTTATGAATGACAGGATGTCGTCCAGTGCGAATGGCTTATTTCCAAAAACAATGGTTTCTTATGCCAATTGTAATTTTGCCACAAGTATGATCTATTTTAATGGTAATTATACCAATAGAAAGGATTATTTTTTTGCCAGAACATTCTTATAAAATATCATTTGAAAACTTAAGTCTAGACATCTACTAAAAGTAAAAGGAATGTAAAATCTGTTCTAATAGTTCGAACAATAAGTTGTATTTAAGCATGATCAATGACAATTGATAGGAGTTACCTAAAATTTGAAATTCACAGCTAGCCTTGTGTTGAAACCATCTGTGTAATCAATGTAACAAAACCACACTGGACAGAGAATGTAACTGCACTACTGGTGTCAATGGGTTAAGTGGCCTGATAACATTTAAATTGAGCATTCACTTTAAGGGCAACTATACCCTTAGTTAATATACCACTGTCTACACTAGTAAAGTTGTATAAATAATATATAAATATATGAGTGTGTGTATGTATGTGTGTGTGTATGTGTATGTGTATGTGTATGTGTATGTGTATGTGTATGTGTGTGTGTATGTGTATGTGTATGTGTATGTGTGTGTGTGTGTGTGTGTGTATGTGTATGTGTATGTGTATGTGTATGTGTGTGTATGTGTATGTGTATGTGTATGTGTGTGTGTGTGTGTGTATGTGTGTGTGTGTGTATGCGTGTGTGTGTGTCTGCGTGTGTGTGTGTCTGCGTGTGTGTGTGTCCTGCGTGTGTGTGTGTCTGCGTGTGTGTGTGTCTGCGTGCGTGTGTGTGTGTCTGCGTGTGTGTGTGTCCTGCGTGTGTGTGTGTCTGCGTGTGTGTGTGTCTGCGTGTGTGTGTGTCTGCGTGTGTGTGTGTCTGCGTGTGTGTGTGTCTGCGGTGTGTGTGTCTGCGTGTGTGTGTGTCTGCGTGTGTGTGTGTCTGCGTGTGAGTGTGTCTGCGTGTGTGTGTGTCTGCGTGGGTGTGTGTCTGGCGTGTGTGTGTGTCTGCTGTTGTGTGTCTGCGTGTGTGTGTGTCTGCGGTGTGTGTGTGTCTGCGTGTGTGGTGTCTGCGTGTGTGTGTGTCTGCGTGTGTGTGTGTCCTGCCGTGTGTGTGTGTCTGCGTGTGTGGTGTCTGCGTGTGTGTGTGTCTGCGTGTGTGTGTGTCTGCGTGTGTGTTGGTGTCTGCGTGTGTGTGTGTCTGTCTGCGTGTGTGTGTGTCTGCGTGTGTGTTGTCTGCGTGTGTGTGTGTCTGCGTGTGTGTGTGTCTGCGTGTGTGTGTGTCTGCGTGTGTGTGTGTCTGCGTGTGTGTGTGTCTGCGTGTGTGTTGTCGCGTGTGTGGTGTGTCTGCGTGTGTGTGTTGTCTGCGTGTGTGTGTGTGTGTGTGCGGTGTGTGTGTCTGCCCTGCCTGTGTGTGTGTGTGTGTGTGTGTGTTGTGGTGTGTGTGTGTGTGTGTGTGTGTGTGTGTGTGTGTGTGTGTCTGCCCTGCCTCTGTCTGTCTGTCTGTCTGTCTGTCTGTCTGCCCTGCCTCTGTCTGTCTGTCTGTCTGTGTGTCTGTGTGTCTGTCTGTGTGTCTGTCTGTGTGTCTGTCTGTGTGTCTGTCTGTGTGTCTGTCTGTGTGTCTGTCTGTGTGTCTGTCTGTGTGTCTGTCTGTGTGTCTGTCTGTGTGTCTGTCTGTGTGTCTGTCTGTCTGTGTGTCTGTCTGTGTGTCTGTCTGTCTGTGTGTCTGTCTGTCTGTGTGTCTGTCTGTGTGTCTGTCTGTGTGTCTGTCTGTGTGTCTGTCTGTGTGTCTGTCTGTGTGTCTGTCTGTGTGTCTGTCTGTGTGTCTGTCTGTGTGTCTGTCTGTGTGTCTGTCTGTGTGTCTGTCTGTCTGTGTGTCTGTCTGTGTGTCTGTCTGTGTGTCTGTCTGTGTGTCTGTCTGTGTGTCTGTGTGTCTGTCTGTGTGTCTGTGTGTCTGTCTGTGTGTCTGTCTGTGTGTCTGTGTGTGTGTGTGTGTGTGTGTGTGTGTGTGTGTGTGTGTGTGTGTGTGTGTGTGTGTGTGTGTGTGTGTGTGTGTGTGTGTGTGTGTAAAACAAATATCAAGTACTCACCCTTCGGGATCCGGCACTTCAAGCAAGCTGTGCGTGATGCATAGTTGATGAATTTGCAGCTTGGGCAGTCCCAATCTCCAGGCTTTCTGCTGTTCCGACCACCACTGGAGTAGCGGTCCCTGCCCGAGTCCTTGTCTGAATAACGGTCCCATCCTCCGGCTGTGTGATGAAACAAGTTCTAATTTGAAGGGGGCAGGCAACTGGCACTAAAACCACCTCTTCACACAGCCCCCTTCTACATTGTGCAAGTACATACTATTTGGAGAACCTTCTATGGCCAGATGTTATTTACTTACTGCTGGGTAAATGCATGCATTTAAAAAACTGCCAGACTTTGGTGTAGAGAGAGGCTTTAAGTGGTATTTGATCATTTGAATCAGTCTTGGAAAATGTGCCAGGAGCTGATTATGTAGTTACTTTTCTCTAGTGTGTTAATAGGTAGCTAATACTATAGATAGGAATCTTTGGCCCATTCATTAAAGGAGGGGGGAGGGGATAAAAAATAAGTTGTACATACTATGCAATATGTAAACTATTCATTCTTAAAATAAAAAAACTGCACTGTCTTCTGTTGATATGAACATTGAAATGACAAGGTCACAATTTCCAAAAAAATTATGTCATCTTCTGGGAAGAAAAAAGTGCCATAAAACAATGGAAAATTATAGAACTTGTAAACCAACTGATGTTTAAATAAATAAAACATATGGGACTTCTGTTTGCATGAACTACACTTGAATTTCTGGTTTCTCTCTTTGTAAGCAGATGCCTTCCATACTGAATATAACTTGTTAGTACTACACAAAATGTACAAATATCAAATAGGTATACAATGTTATCTACACATACTTGCCTAATATCTTTCCTGTGGTAGTTCAGGCTGAATACCTTCATAAAACAACATCCGAGATCCAGCACATTTTCTAGGATCATTTTCATCGTGAATAATTCAGGGACTGGGGAGTTAACTATGACTAACTTGTATTTGGAAAACCAAACAAAGCATTGAAGAGGTCTGTTTTTGAAGTCAATATAATATTCTTTTAAAATCTTGTCAAGATATTAGAAATTGGTAGTAAATAAGATTTTTTAGTAAATTATATTAACTTTTTTAATTCATACAAAAGTCTTACTAGTGGAAAATCTCACCCATATAATTATACTAAAAATGAAACACTTTACTATGCTATAATATTGTGACTCCTACTTGAATATCCTACTTAAAGTTTAGAATTTACAGGCAGAATCTTGTTTTTCTATAAAGACTGCTAACACAAGACCGTTTCTGTGATGTGTCATTATATAGTACAATGTACATTGCTGTCAATTTAGTCAAATATATAAATTGTCAAGCAATATTCCTGCACTAAACTACTAAGGCATTTTAAAAAAGTAGACAAAGCAGTCCTGTTCTCCAAAACAAAGACACTCGCATCATCATCTTGCATTAAAACTGCATAAACTGCACATATGAGGAAGTGTAATGCAGTCTCAGCAGGAAACTTTCAGCTATCAACATCAATCTTTATAAATCTTATTGCAAAATCCCAAATGTTAGGAGCAAGACAGATTATATACAATACTTTTGGAACCTGAACAAAATGCAACCTAAAGTACTATTTAGCACAATACTTTTGCAACCTTTACAGCAACTGCAGTCACTAAAAAGTTACTAGTCTTTCAGTAAGTTTACAGTTTTTTCCCCCCCCACAAGCCTATACTTTGCTTCTCTTTTTCATCCTCATTATCCACTAGCATTGACAGTTATGACAAAAAAAAGTACAACAAGGCAACAGAGAAGTCATCATAATTAAGAGTATAACTAAAATCTGAAAAGATCATTCCAACCAGACTGGCACAAGATATAGGCAAAAAGGATGGCAGCAGTATGTTGAGCTTTCAACATGTTTATCTTTTGACCAGGAAAACTGATACCACAATCTAACATGGATATGGCAACAAGAACTAAATAGCAACTTGGCCAGTAAACTACAGTAAACTTTAGTTCTAGAAATAATAAATTTGCCAAAATCAATAAACTCAAAACATGAAAAACCAACCAACCAACCTACTGTGCAATGTAAACAAGACTGTCCATTCCCCATGACGTTAAAACTTCCAAGATTTAAGACACCTCCCTCCACATGCACAAGACTTATGAATTGTTCTTTTTTGAGGTCTGCATTTGCATTTGCATGCATGCGTGTCCACATGTGAGTGAGGGAGGGGGGAGGGGATATCTATCTAAATGGTTATTACAATAAAAATGGTTAAATTTTTTGTTTTTTGTTTTTTTTACCCTTAACCACAAAGTACAACCCATCACTATCTAGCTGATATATGAAATGGTTAACACTTGCAGCCTCCAATGAGGCCCCATAGACTGATGCAGGCTTATATGGGGGCAACCTAAAAGGCCCTTCTGCCTCATGCCAGAGTATTTTCTGGAAGATTTCTAACAAAACTATGAATTAATTCAGTGATATTGGAACAGCAACACCCTCTGGATCCAATGAACTCAAATGTCCTTTTGTAGGGAGCTTGTTCCCAAAGGGTTAATGTCACCTATCAAGAGATTAAACTATAATGGAGAACAAAACCAAGAACAAACCCAAAATTCACACACATGCCACAACAAAACTGCCTGCTTTTCAGGCACAAAAAGTTTAGAAACAATTTAATGAAATTCTAGAAAAAAGGCTACAGATCCCCTTGGTTTTACACTAAATGCTAATCATAAAAAGTTAAGGTAATTTACACTTAATAGATTAGAAATTACATGTAAAAATTACGCGTTCCAAACAATGAACCACAAAAGCAAAACGTTCCAACAATGAATGTGTTTAAAAGAAGCTTACAAGGCAACTTAAAACTCCATTTGCGCTAATTTTATGTATTACCTGCCTGTCCAAATGGGTAAGTGACATAGCTGATGTCAAGCCTTCAAACCCAGAGGCTGGATGAATGAACAATTAGTCTGAAATTGGAAGGTGAATTCTGTCAAGTTCCCAGATTGAATGAGAGGTTTTTAAAATTTAATCTGTCTATCAAACTTACAACTTGAATGAAATTCAAGTACTATGATTTCTCAGATTGCCATAAATTTTGAATCTACCACATTGTTTTCATTGTATTAAAATAGTTTACTAAGTAAATAATTTTTTTGTATCAAACACCTTATTGTAAAATTTCCTTCCTTGAGTATACTGAACCAAATGTGGCCTGATTAGTGAACCTAAGACATCCCATGCTTCAAGTAAAACTACTAACCACTTCCACCAACACTACTTTGCTAGATATCAATACATGCCTTAAAGATAAAACAGGATACTACACTACTTGTGACAAAACCTCTCCAACACTTATTTCATTTTTTCCAAAGTTAGTTTAATTGACACCAAATTTTTCAAGACTAACTGGTTCATGGTCAACTGAATTAAAGTAATGTTCCAGGACAAATAATATAAGACCGTGTTCTTGCAAGCAGACACTCTTCAACCTCAAGGGGTCTACCAGATCGAATACAACCAAATTCTTTATTCTATCAAGACAAGCCAGCTACTGTTGGCATCTTATTCTTTGTTCAGCCGTGTTTGACAGTCTTGACAGTTTACGCCGCCTTAGTTCCGCCATCTTCAACGCCACGCAATCCGTCAATGCCAACGTCACGTTACAAAGAAAACAAGAGAGAAAACCCTTTCAGTACAAACAGACTCACCATCCTGCTCGCTCTCACCTCCCCAATCATCTCGTCCAGAATCCTCCATTTTGTTTTCTGAAAATAAAATGAAAACTAAGCTCAACATTTTACAACAAAAAGAACACATCTAAAAACCAAACACGGATAAAAATAAGTGAACCATGAATCCAGTAATTACTGGATTTTCTTTTCCTTCCACCTCCATTTCCTTTGGACTGGAAAGGTAAATACCAAGAAGCTTCCTTAAACACTAGCCCTACAGCCATATACACATCCGAGCTTCCTAGTGTTATTTTTTAGGCCTGGATCTATGAGTACCAATTCAGTTAAACTTAATGGCAACATTTGGAGATAAATAAGATTGAAAGTCAATCAGATCAACATCAATTACCCTTTACAAGTCAGACAAAGACAACAGTGAATATTACAGTTCTAAGTATATAATGCCAGGTCAGTAAACTTAAAACCCCAAATTCTGCAAATTTGGAAATTATTTCTTGGAAAAGCTCTATCTTACACACCAGATTATGCATGGCTATTGATGGTAGGTCACTAACTGAAGAGTGGAGAATCAATGCTGAAAATGTTAACCCCAATATGGAGTAGAAAATGGGGTATATAAACCATATACAATCATCATGAATCACATGGTAAGAAGTTTTACATTTATGCAAATATGGAGTACGGTGTGATAGAACGCCGTGATAAAACAATGTCAAGTCGCTCAGCCACACCATGTGGCTATTATACAGGGGGGGGGGGGGGTACAGGAGGATAGCTGGGCAAGCGGAAAAGCTCCTCAATCACAGGATAAGGCCTTGTGATGTTTAAAAAGTACCAATGCTGCTGCTACTTCCATAAATAACCTATTAACCCAATGGCGACGGGTCACGGCTATCGCCGTCATAACAATACGCACGATGTGCGGTGTGCGGCTGTCCGCAGCGGCGCCGCGCCAAAACGCCCCGAGGCAATGATTCGGCTTGATGGATCGATATCACGCGCTCAGAGTCGGCGCGCTGCCGCCGTTCGCCAGAGCGTAGAGTTTTTTTTAATTTGCTATACCCGGCGCCATTGGGTTAATACTAAAACATCAGCCATAAAACAATTTGCCAGTAACCAGGGTGATTTTTTTTGCTGGGACTTGATGTTAAGGATTATACCAAGCCACATGCTGGGGAGCATGTGCAGTGAGCTGCCCAAGTGAGAAATTAGAAATGCAGCAAACTTTAACGTGCGTACTTTGTACTTTTGGCTGTGGCAGGCAATTTTACTTGAAATGGGGCCAAAACGAGACCACACACTAATGGACAAACAAGGAAATGACTGTTTAATGCAGGCTTGCCTGTGCGTCTTATAGATGTTCCCATATGGCATTCTGGCTTGGTTCATCGTGGCTAAAACAGATGCCTTCTATCCTTATTGGGTGAAGATATCCCCTTAAGATTTCAGAACCGCTATTTTGATATTCAGGAACAAATGTAGATATATTAATTCACACTCAATACATCTCCCATGTAAATAACATGGGGAAAAATAGCGAACCATTTGAGTTTTAGAATGCCATAGGATACTGGGGGTAAAAAAAATAATCCAGTATTTCATCATCATCCATTTGACTGAAAAGACAAACAATTTACTATTGACAGACATAATATTCTGAGAAAATGCAGTGCAAGGGCTTGTGTTACAGTGACATTTAAAAGTTTCAAAAAAAATCATGAATATAACATGTCACCACCAATAAATGGTATCAAAATTTACCTTGAAATTCACCAAAAATTATTATTCTTTATATAAAAGATCATATCACTCTGTTGTACAAAAGTTTTGATGCTTTTTCTACAGAACCTTTGAGAAATCAGTGCCAGCCAAACTACAAGATAAACCTAACCTATCGAGATGCTGATCCTGTGCTACTTGGCCCTTTCCAACAACACAATTTACCAACACCAAGTTGATAACCAAGATACCATTCACGTCAGGAAGACAAATCCAAGATATATATCCGAATATCAGTAATGAAAATCTTGTTTTACTCTACCAGAAATAGTTAATGTTACCAAAAGCAATGCAAGAGAGGGAAATGGATACCGCCAACTTAAAGAGCATTTGAAACAAGAGTTTAATAACAGGTATAGCTGTTCCAGCCTCACATTTACCACAGAATGACAAATATTTGCTGCATACCACCGTTCGAGGATTATGTTCTTATTTATGTTTTCCTAAAGTTGGTATTAAATACTAATAAAGGGGGGTACATGGGGGGGTGGGTTGTACTGGTTTCGATTTTTGCGTTATCATAACCTGGTTTTTCGTCTCAAGGATGTATCTCACTTGTTAACAAACAGCCTTGACTGATATAAGCAGACTGTTGTGGTTGTGTTAAAGAAAGAACTATAAACCTTTATTAACCCAATGGCGTCGGGTATAGAAAATTAAAAAAAACTACGCTCTGGCGAACGGCGGCAGCGCGCCGACTCTGAGCGTGTGAATTCGGTACATCAAGCCGAATCATTGCCTCGGGGCGTTTTGGCGCGGCGCCGCTGTTGACAGCCGCACGCCTCAAATCGGGCGTATTGTTATGACAGTGATAGCCGTGACCCGTCGCCATTGGGTTAAGTGGGTATTGATTACTGAAAGCAACAGTCCCAAATCCAGGATAACATACAAACCCAAAATCCATACCTAACCTTTCCTACCTTCTATTTACTTCCTAAACGGGGGCAAAACCCTCCTATACCCCCTTTTATTAACACTTTGTGCAACCTTACAGAAAACGCGACCTTAAGAACTGTGGCTGTGTGACGGTGTTGTGGATTTACGCTCTAGGCGGTGACATGCACATGGTATTCATGTAATTTCCCGCTAAATATGAGGCCACTGCAGGTAAACCTGTATTGTTTCCTACGCTTTTTTTTTATGCTCTATAAGATGGCAGTGTCCTCTTCCTTCTATTGTGATCTACCACTATCTTACACACTAGTGCTTCAGAGCAAGGGCCAACAAACTTTAAAACTTCTAGCAAGACTTTGCAGACAAATTGGGAAGGACACAGCCTTCTTGCTCTAAAGTTTCAACTTTATCTTGCCATGAACAGCAAGGTGAAGTCAATGTTTGCCATAACTCTCCCTCAGGCAGAGCATGATAGGCAAGTCCAATCCCAGTAACTCAGATTGTTGAATAAATTTTGAGATTTGGTGTTAAGTACTTAGCTCCTGGCGACTGCATCTGTACCGTAATGAATTACCTTAGGGTGTAACCATAATCCTAAAATCCCAATTACCACCAAAACAAGAAATATAATGCAACAAGTGGCATATGTACAAGACCCATGATTCAAATTACAGATTGCAGGTTTCAGGAACTATTCTGATTTGACAATTTGATAATTTCAAAGCTACACCTTAATTTTCACGAACCTATCAATTTTTAAACACTTTCAGGATGACTCGTTCAAGCCAAGACTTGTGAAAAGACCAGACAAGAGGATAGAAATTCAAAACAGGTGGGAAACTTTCATAAAAACTGCTGAAAGAACATTTTAATTAGCTATAAAATTATCAAATGTTGATCAATTTATAGATCCACACATCTTTGGCACCTGTTGTCACTAGCAATTAAGAACTGTTATTAAGAACGAACTTGAATAAACTCCTTAATAATAAACTAATAGTATGTTTAAAAGCTCCACCTTTCCAGAGAGCACATGGCCGAGGTCTGTTGGCCTTTGCTGGAGCTCCAATAAGTTCCGAGGCTACAGAGGCCAGCAAAAGTGGTAGAGTAATACCAAGATTAATTGCACATTTAAAACTCTTTAGGCAAGAAAGAAAATTCATATAATGCCTATAGAAAACCTAAATGGTCCATTTAGTTCTGTTCCAGCCTCTCCAGGGAAAGCTAAATGAAGCAAACATTTTTTAACACTGCCCACTCACGGAGAACCAAGGCAAGTGTACAAAT
>NC_061860.1:18082286-18084786 GCF_019202785.1 Penaeus chinensis
CTTTGTTTGTTTGTTCCTTTCTCTTTCTTTCTGTATTTCACTTGTTTTCTCTCTCTCTCTCTCTCTCTCTCTCTCTCTCTCTATATATATATATATATATATATATATATATATATATGTGTGTGTGTGTGTGTGTGTGTGTGTGTGTGTGTGTGTGTGTGTATGTGTGTGTGTGTGTGTGTGTGTGTGTGTGTGTGTTTCTATATATACACGTACACACATACATAAATCCATAGATACACACACATACACACACACACACATACAGACATACACACACACACATACATACACACATACATACATACATACATACATACATACATACATACATACATACATACATACATACATACATACATACATACATACATACATACATACGTACATACAAACATACCCCCCCCCCTTCATGGTCCACTCACGGCGCTGTGTCGAAACGCGTGTTTTTATCCCTTTGTTCTCCTTCTTTCTAGTTTCTTCATCTTCCTTTTTTGCCAGGGAATTTCTTCACTTATATTGAGAAAGTGAAGAAGAGAATATAAGAATAACCCGGCTTTCCAGGAAAAGAGGAAAAGAAAAAAAAGGAAAAAATATATAATACTTCTAAGTGTTTTTACTTTCCACATCTTTCGTTTGTGGATTTCGTGTACTTTGATAGCTTAATTGATTTGAATCATTCCCTATAATTTAAAAAAAAAGTCGGAATGTGCCATTCGTGCAGATAATGTGTCTGAATTTATCTTATATTTATTTGAATTATCCCATGTAAGTAAAAGAAGAAGAAAAAAAAATGGAATATGCCGTTCGTGTAGATACCCTGTTTTATTTTCGATTATTTTCCCCCAATTTACGTCTAACAATTAAAATCACGCGGCGTTTTCGGCATAAAAGAAATAGTCTCGCGGAAGAAAATATCTCGCGCGCTTTGTTTTCCATTGATTGAGTTAATCGGTCTTTTAGAGATGAGGGAGTTATTTAAAGCCCGGGGAACTGAAGACCAAGAGGAGCTTTTCGTAAGCAGAGGGGGAGGGGAAGGGAGAAGGAGAGGAGGGAGGGAAGTAAGGAAGGGAAGGAAGGAAGGAAGGAAGGAAGGAAGGAAGGAAGGAAGAAAGGAAAGGAAAGAAGGAAGGAAGAAGGGAGGAGGGAGGGAGGGAGGGAGGAGGGAGGGAGGGAGGGAGAGGGAAAGGGAAAAGGAAGGAGAGGAAGGAAGAGGAAGGATAAGGAAGGCAGGAAAGGGAAAGGAAGGAAGGCGAGGGAGGGAGGAAGGAAGGGAGGAAGGGAAGGAAGGGAGGTAGGAAGGAGGAAGGAAGGAAGGGAGGAAGGAGGAACGAAGGAAGGAAGGAAGGAAGGAAGAGGAAGGAATGAGGAAGGACGAGGGAGGAAGGAGGAAGGAAGGAAGGAAGTAGAAGGAAGGGGATAGAGGAGAAATAGCGGATAGGCAAAGTACAGGAAGGAAGGAAAGAAGAAGGAAGGAATGTAGGAAGGAAGGAAGGAAGGAAGGAAGAAGGAAGGGAGAGGAGGATGGAGAGGGATGCGGAGGAGGAAGGAGAAGGAGGGGGGAAGGTGCGGAGGCGGCGTGGGCAGAGTCAGCGGAGGCAGGATCGGCGCGCCGGCGGATCAGGAGAGAAGAACGCAGAGAGAGCGCGAGCTGCGATCGCTAGCGCGTCTAGCGCGACGAGCGAGACGCGAGCTCGCTCAGCTCTGCGGAGCTGTAGTGACAGACCTGCTCCATACTACGTCCGCCCCCCCCCCATAGCCGTCACGACCAGATCACTCGACCTCAGACTCAACACAAAAAAAAAACCAGGGCACCAGCACCTAGCCAAGTGATTAGATATGACTGAAAAGACGAGACCAGATAGCATGAGACAGACCGTGAGAATCCTAAACCAACATGCTAAAATAAAAAATGGAATAACGAAGCCCTATTTGACGAAATAAGCTGACTCATCCCCCCCCATCCCTACCCTAATCATCTGCAACGTAACAGTGAATATATAATAAAATAATTATAGATATCACTGAATTATCAGCTGAAGCCCTTGGCGTGGCGGCCAGTCTGTCGACGGGACGGCGCGGTGCGTGTCGTGGGTGGACTGTGCTTGACGATTAAAAAAGTTAAAACAAAAAGATATATCTCATTGTGAATAAACAGCGGTAGACGATTTTTTCGAAGTTCATGTTCTCCTACATATAACTACGTAAAAAGTAGAATTTTCCAGACTAAAAACTTTGATTCTGAGAAGAGGAAAGGTGATAAAGCTGTGTTTTTCTTTCGCAATAATAATAGTCAGGGAAAGCTCGAAGGTCGTTTAATACAGCCACCATGAGTGAGAAGAACCCCTCAAGTGACACGAAGGAAATCATGGATGAAAGACCCGAGCTCGGAGTTCCTGAAACAGAAGGTAAATATCATATCATCATATCATTATCATCATCATCATCATCATCATCATCATCATCATTACCATCATCACCACCATCATCATCATGAACT
>NC_061860.1:18094786-18102286 GCF_019202785.1 Penaeus chinensis
GGGGTGTGCTTAAATACACACACATGTAAAAAAAAAAAATTTATCTCTCTTTCCCAAAAGGCATCTTTTAGTATTTCCCCTCTCTCCCTCAAAAGGTCGGAAACAGCAATAACCGGGTTGGACCCTTCTTTTCTTCCTTTGGGGCGGAAGGGGAGGGAAATACGAAAAGGGGGGGGGGGGAGAAAAAGGGGAAAAAAGGAAGAAAAGGTAGAAGAGGAATGTGAAGAGGAAAGGGGTTCGACGGAAGGAGGAAAAAGAGAAAAAACAGAGGAGGGGAGAAGGGGAGTGAAGGAGAAGAGGACAAATTAGGAGAGAAACTCAAGCGTGGTGATGAGAGGAAAAATAATAGGAGAGAGGAAGAGGGGGGAAAAGGAACAACGATTCCTCCCCTTGAAACCGAGAAAAGAAATAAATCGGAAAGGGCTTAAGGAGGGAGGGGGGGGGGCAGAGGGGATAGGGAAGGAAAGGGGAAGGAGAGGGGTGATGGAGGGAGAGGGAAGTGGGAGTGATGTGGGGTATTAAAGTAACAAAAAAAACCAGCGAACGCCTGAGCACTATATCCGGAATGTCAGTGATACAGCCCTTTCAGACCCCCTTTAACTGAGAATTTTTTCTTTTCATCAAAATATACTCGTACAATATCCTAAATTTAAAATGTAAAACCCGCCAAAAAACAAATACATGTTTTGTAAACCAATGACAGAAGCATATTTAAAGCAATATTTTTTGATGAGCATGGGTTTATATTTATATTACCATGTACAATTATAGTAGTCACAGACTAATTACTGTGTCAAATTTTTTAAAACTTAATTATGAATTTCCCCGCTTGAGCAGATGGCCCGGGTGGGTTTTAACTTATTTTTAAAAGAGAGAGAGAAGAGAAGAGAAAGAGAAAGAGAAAAAAGAAAGAGAAAGAGAAAGAAAGAGAAAGAGAAAGAGAAGAGAGAGAAGAAGAGAAAAAGAAAGAGCGAGAGCAGAGAAGAAAAAGAAAGAGCGAGCGAGAGAGAAAGAAAAGAAAGGCGAGAGCGGAGGAGAGAGAGAGAGAGAGAGAGAGAGAGAGAGAGAGAGAAGAGAGAGAGAGAGAGGAGAGAGAGAGAGAGAAAAAGAAAAGAGAGAGAGAGAGAGAGAGAGAGAGAGAGAAAAAGAAAAAAAAAAAAGACAGAGCGAAGCAGGCGAGAGCGAGAGCAAGAGAGAGAGAGGAGAGATAGAGATAGAGATAGAGAAGAGATAGAGACAAGAGAGAGGAGACAGAAAAAGAGAGAGAAGAGAGAGAGAGAGAGAAAAGAGAGAGAAGAGAGAGAGAGAGAAGGGAGGCAGAAACGAAAACGTAAGAGAGCAAAAAAAAAGAAAAAGAAAAGAGAGAGAGAGAGAGAAAGTGAGAGTTAATCGTAGTTAAGACAGAGAGAAGAGAGAGAGAGGAGAGAGAGAGAGGAGAAGATAGGAGAGAGAAGGAGAGAGAAGAGGAAGAGAGAGAAAGAGGAGAGAAAGAGCGATAGAAGAAGAGCATAGGAGAGCAGCTACGCGCGAGCGTAGAATAGCGAGAGAGGCGACGCTTAGCGAGGGCTCGCGAGAGCAGTGCGCAGAGGAGAGCGGACGAGCCCCGCGCGCATATCGCAAAGGCGCCGAGCAGAAGAGACAAAGAGAGAAAGATAGCGGAGAGAGGAATAGACGGCCAAAAGAGAGAGAGAGAAGAGAGGCAGAGAGAAGAAGAAGGAGAATCGCGAGAGCGCGAGAGAGCGAGCGATCGAGAGAGAGAGAGAAGAGAGAGATAGCTCTCTCGCGTAGCGCGATCTCGCTCACCCCCCCCCCTCCTCACCAGCATCGACCCCTCCACAAGCGATAGACGGGGCGCTCGCAATCTCGCAGTCGACGCGCTCGACGCTCTCGGCGCGCTCTCTCTCGTCTTCCTCTTCTCTCCGGCGGCCTCCTCGCGCGCGGAGCCACCGCGTCGCCCTTCTCCTCCATCGCTCGCTTTCTGCTCGCGCCCCCTCCTCACCACCACCCTCTCCCCGCCTCTACTCCATCCAGCTACGCGCTCGCTTGCGCTCGCGCTCGCGGCAGACTCGCTCTTCCTCACCTCCTTATCTTCCTCTCTTCTCTCTCTCGCTCTCTGCTGCTCTCTCAACGCTCGCGCTCCTCTCGCTCGTTCGCGCTCTACCCTCTCCGTACTCTCTCTACTGCGCTTCTCTCTCTCTCTCCTCTCCTCTCTTCACCGCGCGCGCGCGAGCGCTGGCGCGCTCGCGCGCGCCTCGGCCCCGTCCTCTCTCACTTCCTTACTTCGCGCGCGGCTCTCACTCTTCTCTCTCTTCTACTCGCCTCTCCTCTCCCTCTGCCGCTCTCGCTCTGCTCTCTCCCCTCGCTCCCGCTCCTCCTCGCTCCTCGCGCACCGCGACTCTCCTCTCCTGCCTCCCTCTCGCGCTTCGCTCTCTCGCTCTCTACTCTCCACCCCTCTCAATCTCTACTGTTTTTCTTCACCTCGGACTCTTATTCGTCTCCCATCACTTGCTCTTCTCCGGCTCTTTTGGTTTCCCTCTTTCTCGCTTGTCTTTTGCTCTCCCCCCCCGTCGAACTACTCTCTTTGCCGCTCTCTCGTTACTCTGTCTGCGTCGCGCTCTCTTTCCTCCTCCCCCTCCACTCCTTCTCTCTCTCGTAGACACAGAGCGAGACAGACCTTCCATGTCCACTACTCTCATAAATTTTCCAGTCCACACACCTGTTTGTATCAAGCACCTACGACGACAGTGCCTCCCCGCTGGCGTAGGGGCGTGTATGGAGGCATTTAATGAAAACAACGCCTAGTGAAAACGTGATGCCTTAGGGTTGTATGGAGAGGATCGCAGGGGGGGGGGGTTTGGTGGGGGGGGGGGGGGGGGGCGGTACTGCAAAGATGAAAAAAGTGAATGCGTGCGACGTGAGTGCGAGAGGAAGGGTGGGCTAGGGGTGAGGAGGTAGAAACAAAGGGGAGGTCAAAAAGTGTAACCTCCGCAGCGCTGAGTCGAGAGCGCGCCTAGCGCGAGCCGCGACTCAGCGCGAGCGAGACGAGCGTCGAGCCGAAAGAGAGAGCGAGGACGACGAGAGGGGGGGGGGGGAGAGCGGCAGGCAGCGAAAGCGAGTGTGACGCGAAGGCAACAGCGATCCACAACAGACAAAGGCGGGAGGAGGGAGGACCGAAAGGAAGAGATATTGAGAGGGGGAACGAGCACCGACACTACGAGTGCAGGCGACTCCAACTACCAACACATCTTTAGGCTGCGGCGTGCACCCTCTCTCTCAGTCCTCTCTTGGTGTCGGTCTCCCCTGCTTTCTCCCTTCTTCCTCCCCGCTTCATTTCCCCCTCTTTTCAATCCATCCTCCCCTCTTATCCCTCTTTCCCTTCTATCTTCGTGTTTTTCCTTCTAGCGTTTCCCTTTACCCAACACAGGCAAACATAGACACACATGTCACATATATTATGGTCTCTCTCTGTAACTGCTCGCAAATAGTTCTAGCGAAATCCCCTTCCTCTCTCTCAATCACAAATACGATCAAGACTCCATCGCGCGATCAAATAAAACTGGATGCCCGCCCGCAAAACTGCTAAAATACACAAAGAAGCACCAAACTGCGCAAAATCATCATTCTCCCAACAACGGAAGTCCACAACAATCAACATACAGGTCAAGGGATCATCAATCTCGGAGAACTCTCACACCCTCTCGTCTACCAGTTCAGACCTCTTTCATCTTTCGTCCAAACCTTACAATCTATATAATTCAACTCAACGCGATGTCTCTTATCCCCCGATCGAAACCGAAATAACTCGATCATTTCGCAACCTCGACAACTAATCTACATTCTCTCATTCACAATCATCTCAGAAGAGTCAACCGAAAGAACCTGAATAATTCATCCTTGTCCAAATCCCCCTTTCGTTCATATCATCTCCCAATCCCGAGGACATCACACCTCCGCCATCAACAGAAACAAACAAGTCAATAACAGCCAGCAAAACAAGGACTACCATATCCACAACCAGTCCACGGTAGGGAATCCTCATCTATTCTCCTCCTCATCTCATCTCTATCACGGAATCTCTGACGCTATCATCCCACTCGTCTCACTCACCCTTCACCACATACCCTTCATCTCCTGACCGCCATCGGCACCTTAAAAACCCCTCAACATCAAACACCTTACGTATCCCAAACGGCAACCCTACCCACCCACACAATACCCATTCACATCACCTAGACCCTTCACAAATCCTTCCCGCTCTCCCCGCCCCCAACCCCCAGCCTCACCACTTCTCTATATCTCAAGCTATATCTACCGTCTTCTAACTCTCCTCCTTTATCTATCTAGTTTGTGGTTACCTGTCAGAATACAAACAGGCATGCAAACATATATAAAGCTGACAGATTATAATGACAAATCATACACCAACACATCCATAAATAACCACATCAACTCCTCACAACTATGCTACTGTATTAACGGTCCATGTTGAGTCCTATAACGTTTTTTTTTTAATTCGTTTACCTCCATATTCGCTACAACACCCCTCTCCACATATTTCTGTCATACCAGACCTGACCTCGTACAACACAGCTAAACAACTTTATAAAATATAAATTCATTGCATTCACAAGGCGGCTACGTAAGATTTTTTTTTAAAGGAATTCCACCCGAATGTTAGAGAGCGCGTAGAATGAATCACGAGACAGTTTTATTAATTTGGACTACACACATAACACCCTTCTCACGAGAACGCAGTCGGAGTTCATTTCTCGCTTTAGGTAAGATATTAGAAAGTGGGATCACCCACTCCCTTTCGCTTTGCCACTTCTTTTTACGACCCCAACTCCTCCACTCTGCACCTCTACAACCGCAACGTTCCAACCACACTTCGACTGCTTCAAATCCTAGTCTACCTCCTCTCTTATATCTGGTCCGCTAGCCGTCGCTATCTCTCTCGTTCTTTGGTTCTTCCTGTCGCCTCTCTCTCCCTCTCTCTTCGAGCTCTCTCTCGTTCTCGCTCTTGTCTCCTATCATCTTACATCTCTCTCAATCTCACTCTTCTCTCTCGACACCATCTGAGGCAACCCTCTTCCCGCGTCTCTCTTCAGTATCTGCGAATTCATCTCTCTTCCGTCATCAAGTCGTCTCTTCTCATCACAGTCCTTTCGGTTCTCAACAGAGGATCTCATCGCGCTCTCGGCTACTAAATTACATCTCGCGCTCAGCTATCTCTACTCTCGCTCCTCCTCCGACATCTCTGTTGTGTGCAGCGGTAGCGGTTCTCGTCCTAGCAATCTTGCTGACACGCGTTCGAATCCCTCGCCGCCAGTGGTGGTAACCCCGGCCATTCCTTGCCACACGGGATAGTTTAGAAGCAAAAAACCAATGAACAACAGTATGTCACGCCAAGATATCCATTGTTACCAAAAAAATGGAAAAAAAAAAACAATCAAAAACTAAACCTTAAACTGAAAAACCTCTCAAACTCCTCACTCCATCCACGCTCCCTCTCTTCCTCTCCAGTTCCTCATCGCGAATCCTTCTCTCAACCATCACAGACCCCACACCCCCCACTCACTACCCATCCCACAGTCTATCTACTACCTCAGCTCCGCGCCTCAACGCTCCCTATCTCATCCACAAACGCTCTCGTGCGTCAAAAGCCTATTCTCCGCACAGAATATTAATCTCTAGACTACTGTCCCCCCCAACATCCCACTTCGGATCATATCATATCTCCCCCAATCGACACCGTCACTTACTTCTCAATCATATCTACACAATATTCCGAATCCACGCACCGGCTCCTCAGCCACATCTCCACCCATCAAGGTTCCCAGTAAATGCTCTCGCCAGGTCCATTCTCATCCTCCATCCGCATCTCTCCATAAAATCTGAATCTCTCATCCAATCTCCTTCGGCAAACGGCTCCAAATCCATTCTCCTCTCTCGCTTCCACGTCCTGACTCTCTATCTCTCACTTCTCAATTCACTCTCCTCTCCACATGTAAGAGGTGCCTTCACAAAAGAAATGTTTAATCTTCAAGACTAAAGATGAAAAAAAAAAAAAAAAACAATTCACATTCAAAAAAACCAAAAAAAAACAAACACAAAAAAAAAAAGAGGAATTGAGTCAGCCAGACAAACATCCGCAGGGGTAACATATATTTTATACAGAAAGACCACGAAGAGAAGATAAAAAGGAAGTGGTTGAAAAAAAAAAGAAAGCACTCGAGAAAGAACGGCTCGAACAAGAGAGAGTGAAGACTTGCAGGTGGAGGCCTCGAGAGGAACTGTCGCACCTTTGGTTGCTACGGGTTCCCTCGGGAGAGAGGGGGAAGGGGGAGAGGAAGGGGGAAGGGATCGTGAGGATAGGAGGGAGGAAAAGGGAGTAGGCAAGAGCAAGGCGAGGGGTGGAAGAAATGAGAGAGAGAAGAGAGAGGTAGAGAAGAGAGGAGAGAGAGGGAGGAGAGAAATAAGAAGAGAGGAGGAGAGAAGAGAGAGATCGGAGAATGAGAATGAGAGATAACTGAGGAGTGAGAATGGAATGAAGGTAGAAGCAGCTTCACCCTGAATCGTGAACCACCGCAGAGGATGCGAGCACTAGACATCAGCGGCCAAGGATTTTGGGGAGAGCCCCCGAGGCCAGAGAGCCAAATTCCTCCCGATGTCCGTTCGATGTAAGGAATTCTTTAATCTATGGCGCAGAGCACAACAGGAACCCAGGATCTACATGCTGCCCACGGGAGGCATGAAAAGCGGAGACAAGATCAACGAGAATATGGAGAACGAAATAAGAAGAAGTGGAACAAGGGGACTTTTTTTTTTCCCTCTTTCACGCCCCCTTGTATTCAACGAGCCACACGGAGAATGCAACAAAAAAACCAAGGCAAAAGCCTTCTACGCTATCCTGGCGCATTGCAACTGCAACTAAGAAACAACGAATCAGAAGCTGCGTCACAGCGTGGATGCGGAGATGCCGCCTGTCGTTCTCCCTCCTGAGATCTTCTCTCCTCTGCCTTCGTGGGACGCGATCAAAGCCGCTATCCTACACCAGCGTGAGAGACACCGACTTCGAGGAGACGGTGGAAGAAAGTAGACTAAGGGAAACTCTATTGTAATATGTATATATCTTATATTGAAATAAAAATTAACAAAGAAAACAAAATATGGATGATGGCCACAGCCATTGGCAAGGTCGGGGCCAATGGACTGTATTGTGAACGGTAATACATATACGTTTTCACAACACAGTTTCTTTAGAATGGAGGCTGATGGTGAGTAAAAAAAAAAAAAGAGAGAGAATGAGAGAGAGAGAATGAGAGAGAGAGAGAGAGAGAGAGAGAGAGAGAGAGAGAGAGAGAGAGAGAGAGAGAGAGAGAGAGAGAGAGAGAGAGAGAGAGAGAGAGAGAGAGAGAATGAGAATGAGAGATAGAATGAGAGAAAGAATGAGAGAGAGAGAATGAGAGAGAGAGAATGAGAAAGAGAGAATGAGAGAGA
>NC_061860.1:18107286-18109786 GCF_019202785.1 Penaeus chinensis
GGTCACGAAAGCTACACACATTGATCTGTGGCGGATATACTCTATAGCGGTTTGACCTTTCGTATCAGCATGGTTTCTTGTGGTTGATTTACGTGACAAGGGCTGAAGAACGGGTCTGGGAAGTACTTTATTTCCGAGTTGTATATGTGATTTTATTTAATCTGTTCTTGAGCCCATTAATTGAAGTAGTTGACTGTAGTTACGTCATGTTACCATAGCAACACCGCACCCTATATACCCTTCTTATTATCTGGTTATGGGTTAAGTAGGCTCTGTAATTTACATTTTCACACACACACACACACACACACACACACACACACACACACACACACACACACACACACACACACACACACACACACACACACACACACACACATATACATACATACACACACACCAGCAGAACGAATAGAAAAGTGAACGAAAGTCTTGTGCGTCCGTCCAGAGAGAAATCCCTTTATCTACGGCAACCAACTTCTGTGTGACGTCATATGCGCGAGCAAGAGTTGTTGCCAAGACGTTTGTTGACGAAAACAAAGCAAAAGGGAGCCTGTGGCATATTTTGCAACATTTCCCCGGAAACACCACGCAGGAATCAAACGTTTTTTGTATGCGTGTCTTTAATATGAATAGTCACCAAGACATTTGCAAATGAGTGAAAGGAATCTCATAGAATATTTTGCGGTATCTCTTACGCTGCCTTTCTAAGAGCCAAAACCCACGTTCGTATTATTACTGTCGCTTTCTTCGTATTATTACTATTATTATTATTATTGTTAATGTTATTTGTCTATTTATTTCATTCGATTTTAGTTTTTGGATAAGGGGGGATGATCTCTGCCTTAACCTGGACTCTGCCATAAACTTCTTGAATCTCCATCTCTCTCTCTCTCTCTCTCTCTCTCTATATATATATATATATATATATATATATACATACATATATATATGTATCTTTCAATGTGTCTTTCTCTTTCTTCCCTCTCCGTCTCTCTCTCTCTCTCTCTCTCTCTCTCTCTCTCTCTCTCTCTCTCTCTCTCTCTCTCTCTCTCTCTCTCTCTCTCTCTCTCTCTCTCTCTCTCTCTCTCTCTGTCTCAGTCACTCTCTCTCTCTCTCTCTCTCTCTCTCTCTCTCTATATATATATATATATATATATATATATATAAGTAGAAAATAGACTATATAGATATACGAAGCTTATAAAGAAACAAGGAAAGTAGATTTATTAGAAAAATTAATAAGAAAGGAAATGGAAGATAATAGATTGTATAAGCAGTAACATAATGTAAATATGATAATATGATAAATACATTCCATTGAAATATAACATGTATTCATTATTATCTCCGAGAGTAATATTGTTATTATATATTCAAATCCGTAATTTATTAACATTTTAGTTATTCAAGCCCTTTTAAAAATGTTACTTTGCTCTTACCAGGAAAAGCAACGGCATTAGTGGAATTAGGGTATACCAACCGTAGAGTTTAATTATATAAACGCTTGCGTGATTTCATGGTTGTAGCCCGTCCGAAGCGTTCACTTGTGTTTATTAAAAATGTTAACGTTTGTTTGGTTGTTACGTATGAAATAGGTACACATAGATTATGCCATAATCTATCCGCGTATGGAGTGATATACATATATACAGTATTTGTATAAAAACATTCAAACATACTATATACATCTTATAAAATCACTGAATCTCTCTCTCTCTCTCTCTCTCTCTCTCTCTCTCTCTCTCTCTCTCTCTCTCTCTCTCTCTCTCTCTCTCTCTCTCTCTCTCTCTCTCTCTTTATCTCTCTCGAGCAGCGACACCTGGCGCTCTCCACAGGCTTACTGCATTTAATCCAGAAAACATGGTAACTAGGAATATCCTTCACCAAATTTCTAAAATATCAGAACAGGGTACTCAAGTGTCACTTTACTGGATACCCTCTCATATAGAAATATCATTATGTGACAGGGCTGATCAATTAGCTAGGTTAGCACTGAAGATCCATATTATGTAATACCGGTATCTCTCAATCAAATGAGTTATCAACTGTCTTCGAGATTATGAGGGTCAGGTTTGGACCACTGAAAAGATGAAAAAAGACGGACATGCTACTATCTGGCATGACAAGAGTTTTACTGGGACATCATATTTGGATAAACCCTATAAAGTCTATCACGGACTGTCTCGGAGACAACAAGCTACATTAACTAGGCTACGCATAGGATATCAGTACACTATACAATATGTACAGGATGCAGTTTTGGATGCAAAAGCTGTTTCATATCACCACTGTAAACTGTGCAAGGCACCCAAGTCGCATAATCTCACTCATTTATTACTCTGTTGCATAAAAACTGCAGCCTATCGATCAAATAGTACTGTTCACAGATTAGCACTTGTTGATTATATTAACTTTATTATAGACACTGGTCTTGTCTTTGAAATGATTAGTGATATAGAAGTTGTTTTTACCAGCCAAATGATATTTTAATGCA
>NC_061860.1:18162286-18164786 GCF_019202785.1 Penaeus chinensis
TCCTTGAAATGGGCCCAAAGACATTTCTGAAATATCACATTTAACTTTATATTTGTATTAAGAGAGAGAGAGAGAGAGAGAGAGAGTGTGTGTGTGTGTGTGTGTGTGTGTGTGTGTGTGTGTGTGTGTGTGTGTGTGTGTGTGTGTGTGTGTGTGTGTGTGTCTGTGTCTGTCTGTCTGTCTGTCTTTTCTTTGGATCAGATTTATTTTCTTGTTTATTCTTATATCACTACCTACGGATCTCACACCAGTGTTTAATACATAATTTCCAGATTCCAAGTAGTTGCAAAAAGTATATATCTATATACTTTTTATAAATGCAGTCTGTAGATTTGCCTGATTTAACTTAATTAAGTTACTAGATTACTTTTGCAGGGTTTCATTGCTTTTTTTATTAAGTTTAAATTCCCTGGAAGTCATTTTGTCCTGCCAGATTCTCAGGGAAACTGTCTTTTAATTGATTAAACAGTAAAATTGTATATCTAATACAGCAAATAAACTGGTTCACATGTAATGAGTGATAAATATATTATAGTGTGTTAACAATATGAGTTACTGTTCATTATGGGAAGGCTGTAAAATCTAGCTTTGAAATATTAAGTTAATTTTGGTAAATACACACATGTGACTGCATTGTATTGAAGAGGACCGCCAACATGATCTTTGGTGGAAAATGTAGTTTTAGGTGAATTTAATATTTTCTTTGCATATTTGGCAGCCTTTGGGTATCCTTTGAAGTTATTGCCATTAACCTCTAAATCTGAAGAATATTATCTAATACTGACTGGGTAAATCTGGGCTAAAACAACATGATGCATTGCTCCTGAAGTTACACTCTAGGCATCCTCCACTACCCATTCTATTTTCTGGTGTCATTTACAGAATGGCAAAAATGGGACTATCACTGAAATAAAACAGTGTGATGGTCCCTGTAGGCAATGCAGAAACCTTTTAAAAGATTCAGAAGCTTATTAATTTTCATACTTTTTAATGGGGACCTTTCAGTTTTAAGGGTTTGTAAAAAAAATTATTTGCTTTACTTGTATAAATGATATATTTACTTCTTCATATTCATAGCAGAATGACAACTGGAATGAGGAAAGACGTAGTTATTTTTTGGCTTGATGAAGACATGATTAAAACTTTATTAGAACAATGTTTGTCATCTAAGATTGTAATCACTTTTATTATCCTAATAGTTAGATATCAAAATGGCTTGTAGGAAAATAATCATATCACTGTATAATATTGAGCTTCTTGCAAAGGCACTGCATAAACATCACTGAATTTTAACACTTAAGAGATTTATTTAAATTTCTTTAAAGGTCATGATATCCTGGAAGGTTGATATGAAGGTCTTAATTTTTTGTACTTTACTTATTCTTAATTGTGTGAAATAACTGGAATTTTATTTTAGTAACTTTGGTTTGATTACTTGTTCATCATTATAGGAAATAATCCTGTGTTTAGGGTAAAAACTACATTTGATTTATAGAATATACTTTTATTGCATATATCTGTAGAAAATAATTGATATATATATAATGATGAAGTGTGGCACAAGGAATATATATAGTCATACATATAAGTTGGGTCAGAATAAAGTAATAAGACAAAAACAGAAAATAAAAATAGTTCAGATTTTTTATATCATGGAAGAAACAAATTGTGACGTATTATTTTGTATGATTTACATATTTAAGTATATGTATTTGATGACAGTTTATGATCTAAATAAAATGGAAGAAGCAAATTGAAAAGGTTTTTAATATTTATTTTTGCTGAGGGTTACATTTAGAATTTTTGTTGAAGTTCGTGGATTCAGTATTACATCTTTGTTTTTAATCGTCTGTGATTTCTTTGTGATGTCTTTATGCTGGTAGGTGTGAGAATAATTGGTGCAGTTTACAGTTTGAATATTATTTCATGGATATTCTACTAAAGGATTTAAGATATGTGGAAAATAAAAACAACAACTAAATATTGTGTTAGAATAGATATACTTCTAAAGATGCTAATGTTTATGGCAAGAGAAATCAGAGCAATAGTGTTAATAGCAGTGAAAACTTTTTTTATTTATAAAGTATGTATTTAGTTGTAATAATTTGTTTTTGGAAAGTTAGAGAACTGTCTATGAATTAAATTCAGTCTCATATCTTAAAAAAATATATATAGATATAATTTTTAAATCAAGCAATTTATTTCTAATTTGTCAGATATTCTTTTAAACTTAAAAATGCATGATAAAAAGTGAGGTTCAAAGATACAATCATACAAGTTTCAAAGGAATTTGTATCCTTTTTGTATGTCATCTACATTAAAAAGTGACACGTATTATGTCGGTGTTTGTATCATTTATTTTTAACAAAAAAAAATCATAATTATTTGAAATAAAAATGCATGGTATATCACTTAAGTGTATATTTAATGTATTAATTTTGTTAACTTTAGCTAAAACACACACACAAACATATTTATATTTGAATATGGTTCTTACTAC